>NC_141039.2:31800000-31990000 GCF_052040795.2 Danio rerio | reverse complement strand
TCATCAGTTGGCCATGTAAAATCTTGCGCATTCCATTCCAAGTCATGGTATCTGCTTCAATTGAGATTCTTTTGTTTCAAAAAGTTTGTCAACTGGTATTCGTGAGTCGTTTTATCATTTGCTCTTCATTCAAATTTGACATTTCCATTATAAAAGAAGGTACCAAAGATCTGTGTTGATTTCACACCCTGTATACATTTATTTGCGAATTAAAATACTAAAGAAATTCAAATGATTTGTGTGTTTTTTCCCCCTGTTTGTAACAAACAAGTAAAATCAAGTGTTGGTATTATTTATGGAATGTCTAATATGGAATCCCCAGTTGTTGGGTTTATAACATTTTACCATGATTTACAAAAGACACACTTACAGTATGTTATTCAGTTTCACAGTTAATATAGCAAAAAAAGATCTTGTCAGGCATATTTATAACAAAATATTTTTAAGGATCATTGTGCAGCCCCCAAATAGAAAAGGATTGTCATTTTAAATCTATACTTTCTATCTTTATGCTTTGCACCTGTCCTTCAAACCACTAGTTTCATCCATTTATAAGCAATATTCATTCATTTTCTTTATGGTTTAGTCTCTTTCATAATCAAGAGTCACCACGTTGGAATGAACAGCCAACTTATGCAGCATTTGTTTTACGCTGCGGGTTCTCTTCCAGCTGCCACACTGGGAAACACCCATACACACTCTTTCACTTGTACACTGCACCCAATTTAGTTTATTCAATTCACCTATACCGCATGTCTTTGGACTGTGGGGGAAACCCGAGCACTGGGAGGAAACCCATGCGAACATGGGGAGAACATGCAAACTTCACACAGAAATGCCAATTGACCCAGCCAGGGCTCGAACCAGCAACCCATTTTTGAAAAATCATTTGTAAATCACATATTTATAAGCACATGTCAGAATGGGACTGCTGTTATTATTAAATGTATGTTTCGCTGGATGACGATGAAACATTGTTTCTGGTATTTTAACCCTTTAACTGTCACCAAGAAAATTTTTTGGATTTCTTAACTCTTTCTTAAAACACATAGAACACCTTTTTTCGAAGTATGCCATCAAATATTTCAGATCTTCATTTAACTTGTTTTCTTATTGTTTTTTTTTTTTTGTTTGGTTTGTTTATTGTTTTTTTCACAATAAAACCAAAATCAAGTGTAGAAGTGCAACAGGAGGATTATGTTTGTTAGATTTTTTTTGTTGTTGTTGTTGTTGTTGTTTTTGTAAACCAATGTTTTGTAGTGTAAACCATTTAAAAGTCATTCTTCAAAACAGTAAAAACATGGTCAACCGTTTGCTAGAGGTGCAGTCAATATGCTAAAGGGCATTTAAAATACTTTCACTGTATATCATTCTTTTAACAAGTTTAGTTTGTTGCGAGCACAAAAAGGTTGTCTCATCTTTGACCCATGTGCTTTGTTATATAATAAAGTGTTTAGTATAAATTCTTAAGTGACTGTTTTAATTAACAGCGGTGTTTAATGACATCTCTGTAACAAACATAAATCATTTAGTCGTTTCTTTTAATAAAAAAATAAATATTTACCAATCAATGGTTCAGTAATGGAATAGACCATGTCAACCAGCTTTTTAATGAGGAAGGTCTCACAAAATTGAAAAGTCCAGTAACTCTTAAAGAGTTTGCAATAACTACAGGTGCTATTCCCTCTGGATTACACATGCTTTTTTAAAAAAAACAATACAGTATCACCAGGACAAGAAACATACATGCAGTTTGTAGACCTTTAATATGTATAATCTGTTAAATCTCTAAATTGCTGTTATCTTTTTATTTTGCCCTCTTCACTCTCAATTTCTTTATGTATAATATATTTCCTCAGATCAGATAAGCTGTCGATCTTTCTTTATTTTTGTTTGATTTCTGTAGGGTTTTTTCTCTTGTTTTTTCTTCATTTTCTTTCTTTATTGGCACCATTGTAAATATTCCAGTGTTTAATATTGTAAATGATGTGTACCAAATATATCTTTCTGTTAAACAATCAATTGTAAAAAAAAAAAAAAACACAAATACAAACAAACAAATAAATAATTGTTTCATTCAAGAAACAAAACTGGGATGGCACTTCTCCCAGATTTTATTTATCACGAGGTATACGACAAAGGTGTCCATTGTCTCCTTATTTATTTTTATTAGATTCCCAATTTTCACTTCCTTTATATCTAATAGTGGTCTTAATGGTATTCGTATAGCTGACAAACAAATTCTCATCAGTCAATTGGATGGAAAAATTTTAATCCAATAATTGAAACAACAAAGAAAAAACTTAATATGTGGCTCCAACGTGATCTGTCCTTAAAGGGTAGAATTTTACTATCTAAAGCTGAAGGTTTATCAAGGTTAACATACGCTGCTCTCTGGTTAAATGTTGATTCAGCCACTCTTAAAAAAAATTGATACTATGCTCCTTAACTTTGTTTGGAAGAATAAAACTCATTTTATTAGGAAATCTGTACTCGGGAATACTGTAGAGAAAGGAGGCTTAAACTTTCTTGATTTCACAACGTTAAACAATACCTTTAAAATAAATTATATAAAGAACTGTCTCAATAACCCATTTTCTATATGGAATCTGATCCCTAATGTAATTTTTTCCAAATTAGGTGGATTAAGATTTTTATTAATCTGTAATTATAATATTATGAAAATCCCCATAAAATTGTCCCATTTTCATAGGCAAATGTTATTAACTTGGTCCCTCATATTTAAACACAATTTTACACCTTATTCATATATAATTTGGAATAATAAGAACATCTTGTATAAAAACAAATCTCTATTCTTCAATAACTGGTTTAAAAATGATATAACTTATGTGTCTCAACTTTTCAACGATAGGGGTTTACTTTGTTACTACTCTGAATTTTTATTTAAGCAGGGAATTCCCGTAAGCCCAAAAGACTTTGCTATTGTTGCTGATGCTATTCCACAAGGTGTTTTTATGCTTTTTAAAGGACTTTCATTTCCAATTACTTTTCATTCAGCGGATCTTTGGAAAACATTTATTGGTAAAAACTGCCTTTCTTTATCTAAATCAAAATGCAATAAGAAAATAAGAGCCCTGTTTCAGGAAGATTTTGTTACTGTGCCTTATGTAATGTCATATTGGAATGATGGTTTTGTGAATGATATTTCCTGGAAGAAAGTTTGGACATTACCCCACAATTTTTTTTATAACAAACAAAATAAGAGAAGTTACATTTAAACTGATTCATAGATGCTATCCAGACAAGTGTAATCTTAAAAGACTTAAATGATATTAACACCAACTGTTCATTTTGCTTAGTGAATCCTGAGACGTCTGTTCATTTATTTTGGACTTGCCCTCATTCAATGACATTTTGGTGTGATGTTCTTGATTTTATAAAAGTTTATGTGAAGGCAGATTTTGAATTTACACATAAGAATGTTATCTTTGGTTTCCATGATTGTGAAAAGGAAAATAATACCTATTTCATGAACCTTGTTTTTTTTTGTTCGCCAAATTTCATATTCACAAGAGCAAGTTTTGTAAGTGTAAACCTTTTTTCCCTAAATTTAAAATTGAAATGAAAATGTATTTTGAGTGTATTGAAGGATCAACCAACTTAAAAGCAATACGAACGAGGACTTTGATTAAGGACTTGGCACTTATCTTGGACTAAATGACTAAAAACCCCTGGATTGTTGCTGTTTGATTCATGCCATTTGTTGTTATTGTTTTTCAAGCATTAAATAAAATAAAAAAATAAAATAAAAAATAAAAAGAAACAAAACTGGAGGATCAGAAATCTGTGCGCAACACGGACCCATTTTCCTCCGTACAGGAAATGAAGTCCGTCTTTTCCGTTGGTAACCGGGCGCCGTTCAGCACGCGCACAGCGTACTGTTTTCTTTCTAAGGCAGATTGACGTGTAATTTCAGTCATATTCTGCCTGCAACAAACGGCGATAATGGTAAGCATAAGTCTGTTTCTTACTCCATCCATTATTTTAAACGCAGACACGCCGGGACAGTGTTAGTTGGGGAGTTCTTTATTAGCTAACGGATGCTAAGTTATAATCGGCCAAATATCAGGTCCGTCATGTGATCGTGAAATGACTCTAGAAAATGTAACATTACTGCAGCATTATCTGTTTTATGTCAATGTATGAAGAAGAAAAAGACCATATAATATCCTCAGTGGTTACTGTGACTTGCATCATCTGTTGTAATAAAATGGCATAAACACTCCTGCTTTCTGTTTCTCGCAGAAACCCATTCTTCTTCAGGGCCACGAGAGGTCCATCACTCAGATCAAATACAACAGAGAAGGAGATCTGTTGTTCTCGGTAGCCAAAGACCCAGTAAGTCATGAACTAAGTACATTGGATAAATCAGTCTTTTTTAAATATCAGTCTTGCTTTGTTTTTCCTTTTTGGGGATGATGTATTTATGTGTCTATTTTCATTTTAGATTGCGAACGTGTGGTACTCTGTCAATGGAGAAAGGCTTGGCACTTATAATGGACACACAGGTGCCGTCTGGTGTGTGGATGTTGACTGTATCCTTTGGAGCAATGCTAGCAGAATCGCATATACATCAGTATTTTTACACAAGACATTTGTCTATATGTTAGTGTCATCTACTTTATTTATACTTTAAGTCATTTGTTTTTGGAAAAAGGTTTTCTTAGCGTGTTTCAAAGGGGACACAAAGAACGTGTTGACTGGATCTGCTGATAACAGCTGCAGGCTCTGGGACTGTGAGACAGGTCAGTGGTTTGTTTCAATGTTAAATACACTTGCAAAATATCTGGCTGTACTGTGCTTTTATAACAAATATCCAGCTGAATGCGTAAATATCATGCATTTAAAAAATTAACTGAAGACTCACACCAAAATGTAATTTGGTGTAAAATTGTTTAAAGAATTAAGGATTTTCCGGGATCAAAATGCAGCCCCAAAATACTAATAGACCCTTTTCACATGACACATCACAGTCCGGTTTCACTCCACACTGTGTATTGTTTCTTCCGACTACACAGAACTCCCCATAGCAAACTCATGCAGTCACCTGTATATTTACTACAGATACTGTTAGATGATGACCACGGCTGTGCTTTGTGCATTCTAGGTGAGACATCTGACATTTAAATAAATGTACAGATCAACCAGATTTCCACTTGTACTAGGAAAATGGGACTTTAGACAGAGTCTGCTGATTTTTGTTGCTGTCTTTACTGCAGATGAAGTTTCCTAATTTCAGTTAAACATGTTTACACCTAATTCATTTAAATGGAGAAACTGAACAAAACATTAATGAATCAATACATATTAAGTGATGAAACTCATTGCATTTATAGACATACTTACCAGATAATATGAAAAGATTTAATAAAGAATTTTACTCATGCTGGAACATTTACATATAACATATGATATAAATTTATTAATAGCAGCATCAAAGTAAAAATAAATCCATTATAGTGAAAATAATAAACTTAAGTGAAAAAGTTGCAATCATATACTTTCCTTGAAAATGACATATTCTTGTTCTTAATAACTTAATCATTTTCAAACTCAGAAAGCAGTTCAGTATTGAAAGAGAAAGATTTGGACACATGCCCAATACTTTATTAAGTCAGAACGTGTGATGTTAATATTTTCATTTGTAAATTTTCCAGAAAAGTCTCCCATTTATTCAGGGGTAAACTGGAACTCAAAACACACTGCGTTGCTGAAAGGTGGAAGTAAAGTGACGTCATTGTGAAAAGGGTCTATTATTTGTTGTACTGTTATAATTAGAGTAATATTGCTTCATTTTAGCTCTTTAAAAAAAATAATTTTTTAATTACAATTCTTAAAATAATTCTCACATTGTATTATATTAATATAATGCATTTGAAATACTGCTTTTTTTATGTTAGTAATTTAAAAAAACAAAAAATGTCATGGCATGTTGACATTATTTACAAGCAGGCTATTTTAAATGCCTTCACTTATATCTTATTTTTTCAACTAAATAGCAAAATGCAAGTTTTGTCTTTTTTTTTTTTTTTTAATTTTAGTATTATTAAAATTATTAAACATTTTTAAAATATATTTTATTTTATATTTAGTTTCAAAGTTATAAATTTGCCCTGACGCCCCCTGTATTTTGATGTCAATAAAGATGATACTTCTATTTTATTCCTCAGACAGTCAAACCCTCTAAACATGACAATATAAGCTCTAAAAAAAACTATTTCTGTTCAGGTGCTAAACAATGTGTTGTGTAATCAAACATTATTTCTTTATTGTTCTTTAAACTGTCATTTAATACACTTTATTAAGCATTGTTTCTAAAAATGTCAAGTGACATTCTTGTTGAATGACGTTTGTGTGTTGTTTGCTCAGGAAAGCAGTTGGCTCTGCTGGAGACCAGTTCAGCCGTGAGGACGTGTGGCTTTGACTTCAGTGGGAACATCATAATGTTTTCCACGGACAAGCAGATGGGCTACCAGTGCTTTCTCAACTATTACGACCTGCGAGACCCCCAACAAATCGGTAAGCATTGTCACAGCTAGCCATTCAAACGACACTGATGATCAAACATGTTCAACATCTTGTTTTTCTCCACAGAGGACAACCAGCCGTATATCTCTGTGCCCTGCAGTGAATCCAAGATCACCAGTGCTGTGTGGGGTCCGCTGGGGGAGTTTGTCATCGCCGGTCATGAAAATGGAGAAATTAACCAGTTCAGCGCAAAGGTGTGTGCATTTATGTATTTATTTTAAATCTTACTCTTATTTTACACTTTTGTGTTATAAACTTGAAATTGGGTCATTTTGGTGTCTGCATCACAGTGAACAAACAATTCATCCCAAAACAATGAAAACTGTCACCATTTACTCGTTCTTTATTCTGTTGAACACAAAAGATGTTTTGATGAATGCTGCATTGACTTTCATAGTATTTTTTCTATGTAATCAACATTAAAAATAAATTATTTTGTGTCGAGCAGAAAAAAGATACTTATACATGTTTTGAACTTGAAAACTTGCATTTTATTTTGGTGAACCATCCATTTTAAATTTACAAAGGGGTTGAAAATATATTATAAAAAATAGCATCTTATAATATGGATGAAATACTATTTGTCATTTTGTGTAACAGATGTAGTTATGTAACAAAGAAACCCTTGTTATAAATCCTTATAAACCATATTACTATTATAATAGATTAATAGATTACAAATGCATCATTTTATGTTTTAAATGACTTGACATTCGGAGGATATGGGCAAAGTATAATGTATAAAAATGAAAATGAATTGGTAATCTTGTCCTGCACTGTGATCTTTTAATATGCCATCAACTTTAAAAATATATATGTTTGACTATATATATATATATATATATATATATATATATATATATATATATATATATATATATATATATTATTTTTTTTGTTATGCTGATTAATGTTTTAGTGTCTTCTGTAAACTGTAACGTTTTTAGCTCTTATTATAAAAGTACACATTCTATATAACAAAATAGTTGTTATACTTGAAAACATTGTGTTGTCTTCTATTTTATTGCTAGTTCACATCTTGTTTAACATAAACAAAGAAAAAAGAAAAGTGAGAATTCAGAGATCTTGCGAAGGTTATAAAGCTATCTTTTCTAAACTTTTCTATTTATCTGTCACTATCAGCCTGTTAATTAATGAACTCCTAGTGGAAACACACAACTCTGAAAGAGTGGAGATCTTTAAAAGTATTTATTATTATCTAAGCCTTTATCATTTGTTTCTGATTGCCATGAAAATATTAAATGAATTATGAGTCATAGTTTCCACAAATATTACCACATGATGATTTTTAAAAGATCCTGTTACATTAAAGACTTAACTAATGGCTACTGAAAATGTATCTTTGACGACATGTATAAAATACTTATTTTACTGTTATATTATTTTACAGTATTACTGCTTCACCCCATTCATTACCAAAACAATAAATATCCAGCCACACTTTTTTCACTACTTAATGAAAGAAATAGTAATACTGTATGCCTGTCAGCTTGTGAAGAAAAATTGTCTAAGTCTGAATGTGTGTGGTTATATATTTATTTATTTATTTATTTATTTTTCACCTCAGTCAGGCGAAGTTCTGAAAAAGGCGAAGGAACACACCAAACAGATCAATGACATCCAGTCGTCGGTGGATCTCACAATGATCATCAGCGCCTCTAAAGACTGCACGGCCAAGGTTTGTGTCGAAAGCTTCATGATAAACCACCATGAGCAGTGCTGATGCTTGGTTAGATTGACTCCCATAATGTTTTTTTCTTTAATTCAGATGTTTGACTCCTCAACACTCGAACACGTCAAAACCTTCAAGACAGAGAGACCTGTGAACTCTGCTGCTATTTCACCCATCATGGACCATGTGAGTCTCAAAATAGCATTACTTTTTCCTTCAGCTTGTGTTATTTACGTAAATGGTGGCAATGGTTACAATGGTGGCAAAATGTTGTAGGGATGGAAATTATCATGATGTCTTGATAAAACAGTATCATGCTCGATATAATGTTTATGCTTCAAAGAGGAACTAAATGGTGCTGCTTGTTTTTGTTTATTTTTTTCTTCATTTTTTTAAAGGGAGTTTTGGTTTGTTTACAGGTGTAGATGTCTCAAATCGGTCACATCATCACCTGCAAAGAGAAGTGTTTATTTTTAGTGAACAATCCAAAAATGTTTTATGTAATTTAAAGGCAGATGAAAGTGCTCGTGATGTCAGTGATAGTGACAAACAGAAGAAGCATTGCCATTAGTACAATCCAGTTAAGAGTTATTAGGCTATTCTTCACATTAACCATGCATATATACTTTACACCATTACCTGCATTATATTATTGTGGCAGGATTGGAGGTTATAAAATATAATTACTGCAAGTATGGAAAGCCGCTTTGACTTTTTTTCATTCTCAGGATTTAACTTCTTGATTTGAATAATTCAATATTTGATTTAAAAAATGCAGATTGTTAAAATCAATAATTGAATTTCAATTTGTAATAACAATCATTTGCAGAAATACAGTTCTTCATATCAAATATTCATATTCTGTTAACAGGGTATCTGTGGGGTCTCAAAGTATTGAAAGTTGATAAATCAATTATGAGAAAATTAAGGCCCTTTAAAAGGTATTAAAAAGTCTTAATCACATAAATTTTGTTTAAGCGGTGTCCAAAGTGTTTGGCTCCAACAAGCATAAACATATCTAATTTCCTTGCTTGATTTACGCAATTAGTAAGCTCCTCCTTGCAGGTGATGTCACAAAATTTGTGACAAACACGGGAGAGTGATGTGATGCTCTCCACATGTAGTGAACCCATAGACTGAAACAGACGGCAAAATGGGAAAATGTAAGTTTGTGTACTCCTGGTTGGAGAAAGACGAGTTTAAACAGTGGCTGGTGCCTGTCGCTGAAAACACAGTGTAATTTATTCTTTCTAACTTTGTTTTTTTTCAAGTTTATCTGAGTTCTGTTGCACGGTTGTGCGCCGTTAATTTATTTTACTCCAACTGTTTATTAACAACTGTTTATTAAGTTAAAGGTTTGATACTGATTAGAACTTGAAGTGGCTTTGAGGTCTTAAAATATTCTGAAAAGGTCTTTAAAAGGTATTGAAATTTCATTACCTTTAGGATTCCTGCATATACCCTGATAATGGTCTTAAAAGGTTTTTAAAAAGTCTTAAATTTGACTTGATCAAACCTGGAGAAACCCTGTTTAAGCAATAACAGTCAAGACTTCTGTTTACAGTAAATGCAGTTTTTGATATGAACAGTTTGAATCCTGATATCAACAATTTTGTTTTTGATTTTACAAATCGAATAGATCATATGAGAAGTTGCATTTCCACTAGTAGCTGTTTATTCTTGATATCAACTATTACAATTTTGCTAGTTAATGTTCATTCTTTATCATGATTGTATATTAATTAGAAAGAAATCTGATTCTTGATATCTGTTATTGTACTTTCGCTAGGTAGATGTCACCATGGGCTGTTCAGATTTATTGGTTGAAGTCACAAATTGATTATTCACTATTAAAAATTCCTATTTTATGTCAAGTTGATCTAATACAAGCTGTGTACATATTTGTCTTTATAAACATTGTATGTAAGATTTGTAAAGTACTCATCTGGTTACATGGTTTTGTTTTGACAATAAGAGATAACTATGTTATATAACTCCTACAACTATGTGGACGGCTATTCATTTGACATATCACCGTCAATTTTACATTGTCCTGTATTTATTTATTTATTTTTATTTATTTATTTAATTTTTTTTTTTTGAGGAGTATGCTGTTGTATTTTGCACTGTTGTTGTATTTGCTGAATTTTTTTCTGTCTGGAGCCAGAACCTAAGATTTTCACTGATTATAGCACACGTGCTGCTGATGATGTGACAATAAAAGTGATTTGATTTGATAAGTACACAGGAGTAAAGCTGCTGTCACACTTCTGCTCTCCTCATCGACTTCCATTCATACGCACACGAATGCGTCAGACTAGAAACGGCAAGTCATGTGGGAAGTTTCCCAGTTCGCTGCGTTGAAAAGTTCAAGCTGTGTGAACTCTGACCTGCAAAATCGCATCACATGATTGCGTGAGACCAATCGAAAATCAAAACATGACCACTCTGTACAGGAATTTAAAAACAAGGACCAATCGCTCACTTTTTTAATGTCTAATTATCTTGTTTAATCCCACCATTTTTCGCAGCTTTGTACGACAGAATTTTGCACACTCAAACTCTAGTGTGACTGCAGCATAAGGCTGCACAATATATCGTTTCAACATCAACAAGCAATGTGTGCATCTGCAGTGGTCACACCGCAATATCTGCAATGTCAAGTTGGGATTAGAGTAACCAGGGACTGCAGTTCAATACACTTGATTTGTGCAGTCATTGTGAATTTGAACCATACTCTAATAGTGTGAACTTTTTTGTTACTTGGATGTGTTTTTAAGGCCTGCGACTAAGATTTAAAGCAAATTTAAACAATTTGGGCGGTAGAAATGATCATGTTAACCGCTTTAACAAAGATTAATAGTTTCTAATATGAAGACTATACAGTGTTATTTTAGATTTGATCATTGAATTTCTGTTCCTCAATATTGTTTGATTCCACTGAATTTCATTAAGCACTTTTTTATTTTTGTTCTATTGTTATCATCTGCGCTTTAATTTGTTTAATTTTTAATATTTTTTGGATATTGTATACAAATACAGTCTACTACAAAATCATCTCAATCAATGTAAAATGATGAATTCTTTCCAAAGATACTGAGTCATATTGAAATACAAATATCACAATGACAGTTTTTTTTCCAATATTGTGCAGCCACACACTGGAGCAAAAACAGTTTTAACATCGTGCTAATTAATGATATCCACTGAATTAAAAATATGATTGTGATCATTTTTGTTTATCACTAATCTTTAATCTGTAATGTTTATTATAGGTGGTGATGGGAGGAGGTCAGGAGGCCATGGAAGTCACAACCACTTCTACTAGGATTGGCAAATTCGAGGCCAGGTTCGTGTGTAATTGTAATTTCTTTCACGGACATTTTTAATTGGTAATAATAACTGCTAATGACAATCAAAATACTGTCGAAGCGCGGTAATATGAAAACATCCTTATCCAGTGTTTCCATGCTCTTCTAGGTTTTTCCATGCCGCTTATGAAGAGGAGTTTGGTCGTGTGAAGGGACATTTCGGCCCTATTAACTGCGTGGCCTTTCACCCTGACGGGAAGAGGTTTGTACTCGAGCTTTTAATATCTTTCTGCTTCTGTAGATTTTTATTTTTTTTTTTCAACATTTTTTTTTTCTCAAAGATTAATTTTAAATAAAAATAGCCAAAATATATTTTTAGGTCAGAATTATTAGCCCTCCCTTTAATTTTTTTTCTTTTTAAAATATCGATCAAATGTTTAACAGAGCAAGGAAATTTTCAAGTATGTTTGATTATAGTTTTTCTTCTGGAGAAAGTCTTATTTGTTTTATTTTGGCTAGAATAAAAGCAGTTATTAGTTTTTTTACAACCATTTTAAGGACAAAATTATTAGCCCCTTTAAGCTATTTTTTTTCTGGTAGTCTACAGAACAAACCATCCTTGTACAATAACTTGCCTAATATATTGCCTAACTTGCCCAACCTTCCCAGTTAACCTAATTAGCCTAGTTAAGCCTTTGAATGTCACTTTAAGCTGTAAAGAAGGCCGCATTTACACTGCACTGTTCAAGTGATTCATTTCCTATTATTATTATTATTATTATTATTATTATTTTCTCCCATGTGACACAGATCGGAAATGGTCCATGTACGTGTAAGCAGGAACAAATAACATGGATTCCGATTTACTCAAATCAGATTCAGTTCTTGTGCCATGGACATTACATTAAGATGCCTAAAGGTTTAAAAAAGCCTATATATCAAAAGAAGATGGACAAATGAGAACCTTTCTGTCATAAACTATAGTAAAACAGCGTGTCAAAAGCTGCCAACAGATTACATACAAGAATAGAGAAAAGAGCACTCTTTATATATCAGCTGTTAATCAGTGCCCGCTCCTAATTTTTTTTTTTCTCCCTGGTCATTGCGCCTTTGCTTTGTGCTCTGTCAATGCAAACGATCGGATACAAGTCACTTTTCAAAGTTGATGTAAGCAGGTCATCCAAAAATCAGATGCAGTCACAAAATCAGAATTGACCATCAAGATCTAAAGTGTTAATGCAGCCGAAGTGTCTTAAAAAAATATCCAGTCAAATATTATTAAAATAAATAAATCAGTTATTAGAAATTAGTTATTAAAACTATTGTTTAACAAGTTTGTTTAGGGGGGCTAATAATTCTGACTTTTTATATATATAAATTGCAAAAATTATGCAATCTGCACTCCGAAATAAAAGTACAAAGACTGCCACCTGGTGGTTCAAAGAGAAAATTTATTGATATGAACTTTAAATTTAAATGCGTACAATTGCTTTAGTACTTGTGTATGATAATAGACATGCACAATATGCAACTTTTTTTAAAGGAATAATACTTTTATGCAGTCATGAACATGTTTTGACAGATAATATGACGGTGATTTGATGCTTCACAAAAGTTGCAGACGCCTTTACCAATATCAAAATGCTTTTGTGATGCAAAATTAATTTAAACATTCAGTTAATCTTTACCTCGGCTACTATTATACTACTATGGCTACTGTAATTGACGCATGAGTGTAAAGTAGGCAGCTCACAATAAAGGTGGAAAGTTATTGCGTGTGATATTTCATATACTACGATATTTATATATTTTGCTCACATGAATAATTAAATATTAATCAGATGATGTCATTACGCTGCTGTGCCGTCAGCCAATGGTTGCATTGCTGATCATCATTTTGAGGATCAATAAATCTGCCCTTCACAACACACACAGCGATCTCAGATCAGTTCATCGAAACATTTTAATCTGATTCGCGAACTTGTTTGAAGAACCAAATTAGCCAGAGATCAGTTATCAAGATTAAAAGATCCAGGATCTGTCAAAGATCATTTAAGCGAGGTACACAGAACAGACCCCTGCTCCTCACCATTTCTGTTTGTTGTTAAAACTGACAGTTGGAGCGTGGTTAAATATGTTAGCCATGCCCATCACTTCACACTGATGTAATTCTGATCATTTAACTAAAAACAAACAAGAAGTGCATTTTCAGATTAAAATGAAAGATTACAAGGGCAAACAAACATGTACAGATATTTTGTTCACCACTGAACTTTTAATCTCATTTGTACTTTGTCATAGTTGTGTACAGGTTTTTTTGTGCTAAATTATTCTGTTTTCAAATTCAATATTTGACTGTTTTCCTTGTCCCACAGTTACAGCAGCGGTGGAGAGGATGGTTACGTCAGAATTCATTACTTTGATCCCCATTATTTTGATTTTGAGCTTGAAGCGTAATATCCAGAGACCTCCAGCGCTTTCAACACACCGGTAACCCCCTAACTCAGCTGCACGAGACCCAACATGGAGATGGTGGTTTATACACTCACTACCATACAGATATTTCTTTTAGAGCAATGTGTATTTAATGAACTTCACATTCTCAATAAACTGTTTGAGATACAATCTGGCCTTTGTTGTTCCTCATTTTTTACACTTACATTGAAACACTGAAATGGACATATTTGGTTTGGCTGGGTTTAAAAATAATCCTGGTTTATCACCCGTACAAAGTTGATACTTTAGTTCTGCATTAAAGGTGCAGTAGATGATTGTCAGGGCCAGACAGAATCTGCGGACGTTTTTTGCTATTTCTGCTGAGAATTTTGGTCAAAATCTGCGGATTTCTGCGGAATTATTGTAACTAAAACCGTAATATCTGAAATAAAAAGTAATACCTTTTTAACTTTAATTTAATGTTTAAAATGCAAATCCAATTAGATTTACTTCATTTGGTAAACACAGCAAGTCTTATGTAATATCTCCACTTAAAGACAGAAAATATTACTGTACACACTGCATTGTTCATTAATCAGATGAACATTTTCATATTAGTCAATAAAGTTACTGTAATTAATTAAAAAACTGAATAAGTTTAGATTTACACATTTACTCAAGTAAAAAAACAATCAATGATGGGCTAAAAATCTGCAGAATTCTGCGCGCTCAGATTCCGTGTGGGCCTGTTGATTGTCTTTAGAAACATGTTTTGTGCTGGTTAAACGTCTCTTCACATTCCAATAGTATTGATTAAAGTAAGTAAATGTATTTAAATGTATTATTACATTCTGGGTACGGCATAAAACTAAAAAACTCCAATTAAATAGTGTTGGGCCGACATCTCTCATATTTTCGATAAGTAGCCCAAACTGTCTGTCAGCAAATGCAGATTTGAACAACTGTGCAGCCGTTTGTACACAGCTCCGCTGTTTGTGCATTGCGCGTTCATGAGAGAGCACGAGCGTACACGCGCGACCTGTAAAAGCATGCTGAATCAACTTTTTTTTTTTTAAAAATGAATCAATGTTGGAGTTACCTTTGCATGCTGGTGAAAGGATGACACCATGGCTGAAGGATTTCTTTTAGACAGATAATGTTCTGTTTAAAACTATTTAATCTTTTTTGGCCACTAAAATGTTCCGATGAAGGATTGATGTGCTATTTTTAGTTTCGTAAGGGACCTTTTACAGTATCGAAAATGTAGATTTTATTTAATAACAAAACACAAGTAAATATCACTATTCCACCTAGCCTGCTTTATTGAGGTGAAGATGGTTTTATATTTACGTCACATGTGAATATAATTTTTTAACAATAACTACCTGTGACCCTCTCCTTATATTGTTTACCATGCTACTCTGTATATTCGCTCTGAAATAGCATTTCAGTAGTAATGGGTGTAATTTCTGCACACCGCCGGACAAGCACTAATCGCTCACATGAGAGAGGGTTCTGCTGTCATCTTAAAGGTGCGTGTGCTCTCGTTTCAGGAGGCATGGCTCTGGACGGCAGGGGAGGGACTGTGATTCAGAGATTTATACTAAGCTGTTAGTATTGTGGAAGATCACCTACTGCTCCTTTAAATGAAAGGGATTTTAAGATCTATCCTGGAAAAGAATCGAGTAGCTACAGTTCAGATTGTCTAACAATTTTTTTTTACATTATGCATGATGATTGGATGTGATTTGACCTGTATATTAAAGGTTGAATTGAAACTAAATCACGTTAATCAAAAATTCAAAGTGATACAAAATGAACATCTCAACTGGGCTGCACTATATATGATGCGATTATATATTGTGATATCAATATAATTTTACCAGATTTGAATAGTTGGAAAGATTTAATCAATTAGACAGACACGGATGATCTAATCTTTTTGTATCCTGTGCAATTGAAAAAATATATATAATTTACAAGCAAAAAAAAAAATACTTTAGAATAAATATAAAAGCTGCTTGATGTTTTATCTGAAGAGTCTAACAGTATTTAAATAATGAAATTGTCTATAATCAAATGTAAAACAACATAGTCGAAATTGTCTACATGTTATACAATTTCATTTTTATATTTAATGCCTTTTAGGCTTTAATAAATTATCCTTTAATGTGACTCGAGGATACACACACTTTGATATCAGTGTTAAAATTAAAATATATATTTATGTGTTGCTGGTGAAGATTTCTAAAATTACAAATAATGCCCAAAACCGATATTTCATACAAATGTTTATTTTACATTAAACTAAAAGGAAAGAAAATAGAGATTCAAAATAAGTTAGACTCATGATAATCGATGCTGAATGTGTGATTGAGAAAGCTTAGACCAGGGGTGTCTAAACTCGGTCCTGGAGGGCCAGTGTCCTGCGGATTAGCTCCAACTTGCCTCACACCTAAACGGATGTTTCTAGAAAGCCCAGTAAGAGCTTGATTAGCTAGCCCAGGTGTGTCTGATTGGAGTTGGAACTAAACTTTGCAGGACACCGGCCCTCCAAGACCAAGTTTAGGCACCCCTGGCTTAGACAATCAAAAATAAGCTAGTCTACAGTGGCAGTATTTAAGTTCAACATTTTTTTAGACAAAATCTCACTAAATACACACATTATTTTTAGAAATAACTTTATGGTTTGATTAAAAATGCTTACATTAACGTTTTTGAAAACTGACATGTTTATCCCAGAGATTCAAAACCACCCCTATACATTCACACATGCATGTCTAGATTTACACTGTAGGTTAATAACATATGTGAAGTTATTTTTTTGTACAGTGTAGAAATTGTCCCAATTAAAATATATACTTACCATTCACTTTATTAGGTACACCTTACTAATACAGGGTTGGAACCCCTTTTGCCTTCAGAACTGCTGTAATCCTTCATGGCATAGATTCAACAAGGTACTGGAAATATTCTTCAGATATTTTGCTACATATTGACATGATAACATCACACAGTTGCTGCAGATTTGTCGACTGCACATTCATGATGCGAATCTCCTGTTCAACCACATCCAAAGGTGCTCTATTGAATTGAGCTTTGTTGACTGTGGGGCCATTTGAGTACCTTAAACTCATTGTCATGTTCAAGAAACCAGTCTAACATCAAGATGCTTAATGACATGGCGTGTTATCCTGCAAATAGATT
Source organism: Danio rerio (assembly GCF_052040795.2). Lineage (NCBI taxonomy): Eukaryota > Metazoa > Chordata > Actinopteri > Cypriniformes > Danionidae > Danio > Danio rerio. The sequence goes on along the minus strand of NC_141039.2, from coordinate 31,972,801 downwards.
TTGTACCTACAATCTGAATGTCGCAGCAGAAATCGAGACTCAGACCAGGCAACATTTTTCCAATCTTCTATTGTCCAATTTTGCTGAGTCTGTGTGAATTGTAGCCTCAGTTTCCTGTTCTTGAGCTGACTGGAGTGGCACCCGGTGTGGACTTCTGCTGCTCTACCCCACCAGCCTCAAGGTTAGACGTGTTGTACGTTCAGAGATGCTCATTGTATACTTCGATTGTAACAAGTGGTTATTTGAGTTACCGTTGTCTTCCTATCAGCTCAAACCAGTCTGGCCATTCTCCTCTGACATCAACAGCACATTTGTGCCACTCACTGGATATTTCCCCTTTCAGACTATTCTCTGTAAACCCTAGAGATGGTTGTGCATGAAAATCCTAGTAGATAAGCAGTTTCTGAAATAAAGACCAGCACCAACAAGCATGCCATGTTCCAAGATACTTTAAATCATCTTCCCCATTCTGATGCTCGGTTTAAACTGCTGCAGACCGTCTTGATTATGTCTGCATACACTGAGTTCTACCATGGGATTGCAGCAGTTGGGACAGTATACCTAATAAAGTGCCTTATAAAGTGACCAGTCAATGTATATTTGTAATTGTATCAAGAATGTTACAAAATTAAGTCTAAACTTTCTTCTTTAAACAAATGTTAATTTGCTAAATTAATTTAGTCTAGGTATAAAGAAATTAAGATTAATAATTTTATTTTAAAAAATAGACAGGATTAAATAAACTGCATTAAAATTATTGTAAATCCTCTATCAGAAGACAAGAAATGTCTGTGTAAAAGTAAAAAATAAAAATAAAAATAAAAAAGTCCACAAACATCAGAGAACTTCTCTTTATTTACCAAAATCATTGTTATAATAAGGACATTTCACAACCACTGAACTCTGGAAAATCCAAACGGCTAAATGTCTGGTCAGCTGCACGACTGACATGCTAGAATAAAGCACAACAGAAAGAAAAATCTTGAATCTAACAGCAATACAGCAAGCCTTCGCCATGCCCCGACCATACCGGAGTACTTACACACCGCACAGATGTAGGTATCGAGAGACAGACACCAGAATAAAAACCAAACATTTAGCGCTTAAAAACGAGGTAAAGGACACCGGACACCAAACAGCATCCGCAGAGAAAACCCAAGTAAGAGCGGCCAATAAGTATCTCCATCCATGATTTAAAATTATTTGAGGGGGAGGGGGAAGAGAAAAAAAAGCATCCCATGATGGGACAGTAAAGTTATGTGCTATTTGTGGTCCTGTGTCTGAGGTGCTATCGTCGCTAAATAGTAACATAAGGGAGGCAAACAAACATGGTTCCAAAGCACGAAACAAAAAAACATCTGGTCATTTCACACTTGTAAATGTAAAAACTTTTATACCGCTTCATTAGATTACAAATAGTAAAACGAGTCTTACAAAATAATTTACAGTCCTTAGCTCAGGACTAGAGCTAACATCTAGCATGTATGTGTATGTGTGTGTGTGTAAATGTGGGTTTGATGTTTGAAGATGAGGGTGTTTGACGACTTAAGTACATGCATCCAGGAGGACTGGCAGTCCTTCTCCCCCACCTCACACTGTTTTTAATTCTTCTTTTGGCCTGTAACAAGAGAATAAACCAAAATAAGCATTTAAGAAAATCAAGCTTTGCAACAATAAAACTACTGTAATGAACACTGACATTTTAACCCCTTAAAAACAAAATGTACACACAAGCACAGGGTTCCCACCCTTTCATGGACACCAAATTCAATCTTTCAAAATAACTAATATTTGAAAAATTGAACAACTTTGCGATTCACAACCCCAGCATACAGAGTACAATGAAAGTCCTTAACATGATATTTTGTTGACTGTTTTGATCTTCAAAGAACTTTTAATTGTATTATTGAATTCAATACTGGTAATATTCAAATCAGGTTTGTGAAGTATTGATAAAGTGCATTATGTCAGCTCACGTATACCATTTAAAATGTAAGACTTTTAAAATGAAGAATTTCTTTGCTGTTTTTAAAAACTGACTGAAAAATAAACTCTTTCAAAGTACAATTGTAGAAATAACACCACAAGCTAAGTTCAAGCTATTTTAAAGGACCTATATTTGTTGTTAAAAGGTGCTGTATGTAAGTCTTGATTCTTCTAGAGCATAAAGTACCATAGCGTGTTTCTTAAATATCTGCAAACATATTAAGTGAACATTCTTGTTTATCTGAAAAAAATGCTGAAGTCAGATATTCTGCTTTGAAAATGTGTTTTCCATGTCGGAATGTCTGTCTTTGTTTTGGTCGTTGAACCCGCCAAATGACAGTATAGCCAATTATATTTCAGCACCCTGCGTTGCCTTGATGGAAAACCTTATATTTCATTCATTCAGAAAGGCTCTCAAAGAATGCATCCGAGACCAAAATGTGACCTCTGGTGGACAGTAACAGACTCCAAAACGAGACAGATTCAGTTTCACATGAGGTTAAGTAGCAAATAATATAAATATTACAAACGTACAATGTACAGGTTACATTGTAGATACGCAGTGATAAGCGATTTTGTGCGAGAACTTAAGAGCGAGTGGGGGGGGGGGGGGGGGGGGGGGTTGTCTCAATAAAAAATGTCATCTCGATAATTATTGTACATATTGAATGATAAGATATACATTGACATAGACATTGAAGTTGTCTTCCAGATTTAAAGGCAAACCCCAACATTGACTGAAGCCACAAAAATTAGAGGGTTAATTAAATGGCATAACATTTTCAGTGGCCAAACCGGTACATCTCTAATATCAACACACTTAAGATTACAATGGTTCCACATTTCTTCTGTGTGGATAGCTCTTAGATCAATATGAATTAAAATTAAAAATTAAAAACTACCTTGAATTCATATGTTTGAAATTTAGGCAGTGTGGGAACTCCGTACACAAGTCTACAAATATGTCAAACTTCTTCAAGACTCAACTTAAAAAGTGGCTTTACAATTTTTTTGCCCAAAAATGAAAGTAAATATAGGACTGTTTTTGATAGTTTTCTAACATTTTAACACAGAGTAGTTTTACATTTTTTGCTAGCTCTCCCATGCTGATCAATGTTTAATTGTGGTTTATTTTGAAGCAGGGGGTTTAACGCATGTCTTTTGATGTGAATTGATAGTTTTTGCAACAAAATGTTTTTTTTTTTTATTTCAAATCTTTAAAATTATGAACTCCAAACACTGAGTTCCAGCAGTGGCTGAACGTACTGCTTATGTAGATGAGGTGTGACATGACACTTTTATAGCAGTAGCTCCGGGAATAGACACGGAAACTACTTGCCACACTCACCACAGAAAACAATGACAAACAAGTAGTTACTCTATAGTGTTATACCATACTCCTATAAAGCAACATATGGGTCTACTAACTTCATCATATACATCCGTCACACAATGTGTGTTTGGCCTCTGTGATTACAGTTGATCATTAAAAAAAAAGTCAAATATTACCGTTACAAAAACAAACTGATTTGATTTGAAAGACTTGTTAACTCTTTTTTTTTTTCTTTTTTTTTTTCTTTCAACAAATAAAAGTTATATAGACAAAAACTTGAGGGCAAATTAGGGGGTCATTTTTTTGCATTAACTATTGCTTTAAGATAGTGGTTCTTAATTCTGGTCCTCGCTATTTTCAAAAACAATAAATAAATGCATGTCTTTCCATTCCAATAAGCGATTGCATTTCTATGCAAACACACACTTAATGGACATGCTTGACCGTAAAGCTCATGTCTGCATCTCTTGCAGTGTGTTGCACATTAAATAAAATGGTTGTCATGCCATGTTTTGTAAACAGAAGCTTGCAACATCCACCCTGCCTTAGATTTATTGATTGACCCACTGCTTTGGAACTGACATTAAGCAGCACTGCATATAAAAGTTCATCTTTTAGCCTGATCCAGCATTCATGTGCAAGGCAATGCAGAAGATGTGATATAATAATTATGTGCCCATCTAGATTCTGAGGTCACATTAAGTTATGGGCACGTGGAACTAAAATGGCTCCAATTTCGAGTGAGACACTTGATATCAGAAAAGCACATATTCTCAAGTCCACAATGAGAGTGATGACCTACCCCTTTGTGTCCATTTTCTCTTCTGAAGCTTTCTCCTCTTCTTTAACATCTGGTATTAAACATGAAGAGTGTTAATCTCACTTGTCTAAACTCAAACACAATACTTCTGTATAATCAAACAAAAGATCTCAAATCTATCTGCTGTACTTGCTAATAAATGAAAATAAGCAGCTTGTACCTGTTGGCTCACCTTTCTTCTCTTCTCCATCCTTCTCTTCTTCAGTCTTCACTCGTTTTGGCTTCTTGTAATTGGCTGCGTTTCTCCGTCCACCCTGGCCTTCATCCTCAGAGTCTGAGAACTCTTCATCACAGGCTATCCGCTTATCGTGAGCACGAACTGGAGAAGAACGGCAAACAATTTGCATTCAGAAAACTCAGCTTTCTCAAACCAGTCAAGAAGTTCAATTGCAGAAGTCTCAGTAATAGAAGTGTGGCTCACTGGAGATGCGTTTGTCAGGGTCGTCCTCTTCATCTCCGCTGTCTTCCTGAACTGCATCCTCCGGGATGGCCTGCATCTGAACGCCTGGAGCATGAGGCAACATCCGCAGATTCTCAAACAGACGCTGCCTGTGTAGAGGGGAAACATGAGGCAAACACTAAACAAAGAGAAAGATCCAACCAGCTCAAAATAGTGCCTAGAAATGTTTCATAGTTACAGTTTACATGTTCAAAGTAGTTTTTTGTCGGACTCAATTCAGTTAAAAGGTTAAGGTTGCATGTTATTGGGAAAGTAAAAAAAAAAAAAATGCAACAATTAATTGTCTAGTTTTTGCTTATCGATGAGGGTTAAAAACAGAACTCCCTGACATAAAACAGTCACTACACTTTTTTTTTACCACTCAAAGTAATTGAAAATAAACGGAGCACCTCTAGTCCTTTACCCCACTTACTTGATCTTTTCCAGGTAGTCATTTGTGTTCTGATTGGTCATGTTGGAGGGGCTGATGTGGAGCTTGAAGTCAGGTCCAAAATACTCAAAGTAATCATTGTACGGGAGCTCTGATGAAACAAAAATCAACAAGTTAAGTGAAGTTTGCCTTGAAAAATAAAAAAACACAAGAGAAAATCTTCCAAGGCAGAGTATTTCCTGACCATTAGGAATGGTGCTGTCCAGTGCTACAGCTGTCTCGAAAGTCCAGCAGCGGGCCACGTTTCTAATGGTGTAGCCTCCACCTCCCAGCATGAGCAGCGGCAGGTTAAAGCTCTTCATGTACTCTACACACTTGGCATGACCTGAAGAACCCACAAAGCTTTTAGACATGAAGCCTAGCCAACTTAGAAATCTTTTCTGAAGTTTTATTAAACTTTTATACCTTTAATGGTAAGGTTAAAGCAGCCCAATCGATCTCCGGACAGAGAGTCAGCGCCGCACTGGAGCACCACAGCACTGGGCTGGTACATCTCCATCACTTTGGACATGATCTACAGGACAATCAGAAACAAGGAGATTTGCATGACTTGATTTCAGAGAAACACATCGTCACATCTGGTACGGTTTACAGACTTACAGGTTTGAATATGGCTTCATAGGACTCATCATCAATACCATCCCTGAGCGGGTAATTTACAGCGTAATACTTCCCCTTGCCTGCACCAATATCCTGCAAAAAATATATTATTAATTAATGAGTTTTGGACCCTTTCCTATAACCAAACTAAATGCACACATAACTTGCAGAACTTACTCTGAGGTCTCCAGTACCCGGGAAATACTCTCCATACTTGTGGAAAGACACAGTCATGACACGGTCTGTTGTGTAAAAGGCTTCCTCAACTCCATCACCGTGATGAATGTCAATGTCGATGTAAAGCACTCTTTGATGGTACCTAGAAAGATTTATAAGGCCTTCGGTTAGATGTCACAGCGTGGTTAAGGAAGGAAAGAAAACATTTTCAATCATTTAAATCACTATTATTTACGTAAATGATATAGAGAAAAAAATACCTTTTACATAAAGAAAAACAAATAAAAAAAAACCCTGCAATAATAGAAAAATTACTAATCCATTTGACATATGCATACTGATTTTATACATAAAAAAAAAATTATATATACATCTTAATTATTCAGAAATCCTTCTAATATTGACTTGATACAAACATAGCACTTTTGATTATGATAAATGTTAACATTGTTTTTTTGCTGCTTGATAAATCATTAGTAGTTTTAGCTGTTACATCACAAACACTGCAAAAATAATCTTAAACAAATGCTATTAAAAAAGCTGAGAAGTGTCAATAATTATAAAAATAGGTACTAAACACTAAAAACTTAGGATCTTAAATATTTTAAAAAGTGAAAGAATTACATATTTTCAATGGTAAAACTGAAATAACTTGATGTTAGAGCATGTGAAAACACTAAAATCTTTTACTGTAACATTCAAGTAGAAGCATTGCTGTCTGTATTTATATTTTTAAACTTAAGAGCATACTTGAGCAGCTCCAGAATGGCCAGTACAATGTCGTTGACATAGCAGAATCCAGATGCCTCTGATTTCTTAGCATGATGTAGACCTCCTGCCCAGTTAATGGCAATGTCTGTCTGCTGTTTGTTGAGTTTCACCGCACCAGCTGAGAATTATTAGAATATATGGTCAGACAAACGTAATTAACTGCATCAAGTTATAAGCGGATTCAAAAGGGAGAAATCACTTACCAACAGATCCACCTGTTGAGAGCTGACAGAACTCAAATAAGCCGTCAAAGACAGGACAATCCTCCCCTACGTTAACTGCAGAAACAGTAAAACTCATTTAACATCTATCGGATGTAACATATGACACATAGTAATAGATATTAGGTCTGCTTAATATGTCATTTCAGCAATGTGGATATTCGCAATAGTTATGTCACAAGATACACAATGTTGAGCGTGAATAATGGTTGAACAAAAGAAACAGAATTATATTTAATTGCTGTATTTATATGGAATTAATACAATGAAAAAAAAAAGTTATTCTTAATTTTTGTCTTGTTTCTAGTCTAAATATCTACATTTCAAAGCGAAAACAAGATTTTACTAAGCCTACTGGCAGATAATTTACTTGATTTCAGAATAAAAGTTTTAATTTTGACATTTCTTCTGAAGTTGAAAACAAAGCATTTTTACTTGACTCTACTTGGACTAGAAAGTAGGGCTGTGACGATGACAATTTTTTACTACCGCGGTGGTAAGTCAAATTTGTATTTTAAAGTACGTGACATCACGTACTACCGCCGGTGGCAATGGACAACCACCGAGATGACGTGGTTGTCACGGTGACCATCACAGCCCTACTAGAAAGTAAACGAAACAAAGAAAGAAAAGCATTTTTTGCATTAGAATTATTCAACTTCTGTACCTGAATACTGTTAGACTCCCCACAAAACTGTCAAATAGTACAATTCAAACTATCTTGTGAAACTGTTTTCATATCCCAATGTTTATCACAATGTGTGATTTTTCCAATATCATGCAGCTCTAAAAGAGATTCACAATAAAAGATTCATTTATAAAGAGTTGTAGTGCATGTCCAGCTATCCAATCCATTTCTGGACTCACGTGTATTACATGACAACAAATGAACACTGAGAGTGCCAGTATGCCGTGTAAAACAACCTGTATAAATGTTTAATATCATGATTGATTAGTAATAAGAGACGGACGCTAATAAAATGACAAATGAGTGACGTTAGAGTAAATGCCCTTTTTAGATGTAGTCAGTCACAGAGTGCAAGCATATTTTAATTCAGCTTCAGAATTATGAATAGTGGTGTCAATATAAGTCCACCATCATAGGTCAATACCAAATTACTCATAGGCCTACATTTCATTCACCACATCTTAGAAATTCTAATAATAATAACATCATCTTTTTGGCTATAAAACAATCTAAAAACATATAAAATCATTGACTTATGTATCATTACAGCCCTATTTAAGACCTCACGTCAGATCATCCACAGCAAAAAAAAAAAAATAATAATAATAATAATAATAAAATAAAAAGAGCAACTCACATCTCTGCATCTGCTTGCTGTACTCGGACATGTTGTCTGGGCGGATGGAGCGGAGGAACTTGATGTAGTCGTCACTGTGGTACTTGGTCATTTCTTCCGCATTGGCTTTATGAGGTCGCTAAAGAAGTGAAAAAATAAAATCAACTAAGCTAGAACCCTGAAACAAATCCCTTAAGTTATAAGCATTTGTTTATTTCCCTTACATAAATCTCCATTTTCCTATACAGCCCATAGTTGAGCAGAAGGTTGTGGGTCATGCGGATTCTGTGGGGCTTCATGGGATGGCCCTGACCATAGTAGTAATTCCCGACATCCCCTGCAAAATCAATCACAACTTTTAAGCATTATCCAAAGGGATGCACAATACATCTTTACAGCATCAACATTGAATAAGATCACTCACAACTGTCACATCGCAGGTAGGCATGGGACGATACCCGTTTTCAAGGTAAACCATGGTTTGGAAAAGTCAAGGTTTTAAAACAATGAATTTCTCTGTAATACCATTTCCAAGGTAGATGAAAAAAAAAATTTATTGACTTTTTTTTTTTTTTTTGGACTACAGTATCTACAGGCAAACAAAAATATCCAAAGATGCCCTTTAAAATTGTGAAGAAAGCTGTGTTTTTGAAACAAACGAAGCCAGCAGAAGTCAATGATTAATTTAGCCAACATGCTTACTGTCCCAAAATATTTTAAATGTTTCTAAAATTAAAAATATATTGAGCTCAAAAGGGAAAAGTTTGTTTTTTAACCAAGACATTTAAAGAGAACAAACTTTAGAGCAGTAATCACAATACCATAAAACCGTGAATCTGTGATCTTATTATCTTATACCGGCCCATGCCTAATCGCAGGATTTGTAATGTATTATACTTTATCATGTGCATGTGTTATTGAGGCCTGAGATTGTAAGAGGGTTTTATAAGCATTCAGACATTAGAAATTGTACAGTTGGGAACTATAATAAAGTTAAATTTTTTATTCTTATTTTTGTATTCAATTACCATACCTGAATATGGTTAAATTTGTTTAAAAAAAAAATAAAAACAACGACAGTTTTAATTGTAACTTTCACTTTTGTATATTACATTTAGTATATGAAACTTTTCTTGTACTTATGCATGGTTTTAATTAGTTTATTTGACTTTATGTAGATGCCCTCCCTAAAGATTTATTGTATTCATATGGTAAAACAAATGAGGTAAAGTTGGTTTCATATTTGCATTCATTCAGTGAGAGTTTATGGCATGCTCCCTATATTGTTTACCATGATACTTTAAATATTCGGCTTGAGATCACATGTAAATATGACATCAAAAACATTAACAATGTTTAGTTGACTGTAAGCAACGTAGTAGTTTGAAAGTCAGTGACTGCTAATATGATTTTACTATTTAGAATTAGCAATACGTTTCTGAAATCATATTATTAAGTATAAAGTCTAAATGTGCAAATATTAAACCATCCTTTCCTTAATTGTACAATATACTACAGATTAACAAAAATAAATAGTTTTTTCCCCTATTACTACATTTCCAGATCCTATTTATTCACTTGTTAATATCATGTCGGAATCAAAGTAATCTTCACGGCAAAAAGATTACAAAAGAAAACAAATAAAATAAAAAATTTTTAAAAAAAGTAATAGAATACATTTTTTACATTTACAAGTCTAGACTCTAGAGTAAAAAAAGTCTAACATGCATTCAAATACAAATAACAATATAATAAATAAAAAAATTGACAGATGGATAGATTGACATAATAAAACAAATATATAGATATGTTTATATAGTGATATGTATCTATAGTAAGTTACATATAAATATAGTAATATATATCTAGACTCATATTCTTAACTCAAACTATAGATACACCGTTACGTGTTTAAAATAATTAAATACAAAAATGTCCTTTGAAGAAAATAATAATTCTATTCTAATAAGAAAATAATTAATATTAACGTTAGCTAGGTTTATGGATCAATCACTTTATCTAATAGGCCTTCAACTAGACACAAAGCCAGCTACAAGATCAACCTTCTTCACTTCACCACAATCCAAAATAATGTTCAAATGCGACTTTAAGCAAAGAAATATTTGGAAGCAGAAAGACAAAAAGCAGAAGACAGTCCACATTTTTAAACTAGAGCATCATTCACACACGCTCGGATGCTAGCAGTGAGTGCATCAATAAAAGCAAAGAGCTCAATTCATTTAAAGTCTTTCGGTCCACAGTATGAAGCTAATTGTATCGATGCAAGACGCGGGATATAAAACTACACATGGTAAAGTGTACGAGAATTCTGCACACTTGCAAAAAAGAATAGTGTGAATTGTGCTTGAGTTAGCTCCATGCTGTTAGCAGTGAGGAAGAACAACAGGATGAAGAGGAGCTAGCAGGCTATGCTAACACACTAGCTTTAGCACCGTGCGGCTAAACCCGGCTAACAATTAATCAGCACTCAAAGGAACTTAAGCATTGATTCATCCAAAGCAGGCACTGCGTTTATTTCTGCTGAACATAAGATCTTAATACTGCAGGGGCAAAAATTATATTCTTACCGTCATAATAATAGCAAACTTTCTTCTTTGTTCCTTGAGAACTCAGCGCCATTTTACCCTCCAATTACAGCCTGCGCCTGCCGGGCTTTCTGCGCACTGAGAAACTTCAATAGCAACTTGTCTCGGGCAGCTTTGAGCCAATCACGGTACAGGTTCCATCACTGTAGGCGTGATTCTTTTGTTTCTCCGCCAATGATTTATCTTCTGCTTTAATTATGCATTTAGATCTAGATCCATTTACTACACAGCTGTTTAAACGTGCGCCAACATGGACTGGATCTATAATATACCGGAATATTTAATTTATTTAAGACAGTTAGTTGTAAATTGTTTATTCCACAAGGTTTTCTTCTTTGGTAATTCACTCGTAAATTATAGCATATAGGATACAAGTATACTAGGGATCTACTACTTTAATAGAATTCTCTTCTGCTTACCAAGGCTGCATTAAAGTGACCATTAGTAATATAGCCAAATAAAATCAGTAATATTTTAAAATGCCATTTCAATTTACAATATCTATTTTGTAGGTCAATAATTTTCCAATATATTGCCTTTTGTGATTAAAAACTTCACCATAGACTTAGATCCTTTAAAATAATTATTATATGCTTATAAAGAAATGTTTAATTAAATCAATTAAAATATGTTTTGTGGTTAACAAACCAAACTCAATACGTCACTTAATATTTCTCTTCTTTCACTTAACCATTAAATATTAACAAGTACATTTAAGTCAATATTTTTTACAACGTTACACAGAAAATATGAAGCAGAATGTTTTCAACATTGATAATCAGCCTAAACAATAACCAATATTATTGACTGATATTCAAATAATAATTAATTAAAAAACATGCAGAAATGTCGGTGCATAGCCTAGTGGTACTGTGTGCTGCTGACATAGCACAGACATGCTCACGGTGACCCGAGTTTGATTCCTGGCTTGAGGTCCTTTGTCGATCCTTCCCCTCTCTCTGCTTCATCTAAAATCTTGTTCTATCATAGTAAAGGTGAAAAATAATAAAACCTTAAGAATAATTAAAAAAAAAACAATAAAACATGCCGAATATGAAGAGTTTATGCTATCTTTTCTTCTAAAATTCTTTCTCAGTCTCATTTGTCTATGTTCCTTTATTTCCCTTTAAACATAATGAAAATAAACTATTAGTAGCCTATTCATAACATGACATAAACCTGAAATCACTGAATCTACTGTTGGCGAACAACAGTTTACCACCAAAAATAACCATGATGAAGAAGACACCATTTTAAAGAAGACACCAATTTAATTACTTCAGGATCTTTCAAAAATAATGATTTTGTGCTCAAAAAGAAATGTCTGATTAAATTAAAATAATTTTTGTGGTTAACAAACCTGGATTCTATTCAAAAGTAGCCTACCCTTGAAGAAAAATTCATTCATTTCAATTTCAAACACGTCATTTCAATACTTACACATAAATACACTTAATATTTCTCACGGACCAATTGAATTCAAAGACGACAGACAGTTAATATTTTTAGTGTTACATGGAAAAATACAAAGCAGATAATCAACCTAAACTAGAATCAATATTAATGATTGATAAACAAATACTAAATAATCATAAAACACAGCAAGAAGTCAATATGAAGAGTTTATCTGAAACTTTCTTCTAAAATTCTTTCTCAGTCTCATTTGTCTATGTTTCTTTATTTAACTTTAAACATAATGAAAAGAAACTATAAGTAGCCTATTTATAACATGACATAACAGTGAAATCACTGAATCTGGGGAACAACAGTTTACCCCCAAAAATAACCATGATGAAGAAGACACCATAATTATGAAGGCAGGGAGAACATACAAAATCTACACAGAAACGCCAATTGAGCCAAGGTTCAAACCAGTGACCCAGCGACCTTCTTGCTGTGAGGCGACAGCACTACCTACTGCGCCACTGCCTCGCCCCAATCATAAAACACAGCAAGAAAACAATATGAAGAGTTTATGCCGTCTAAATCTTTCTTCTAAACTTCTTTATTAGCCTCTGTTGTATATATTCCTAAATAATGAAAATAAGTTATAAGTAGCCTATTCATAACATGACATAAAAGTGAAACCACTGAACCTATGGCAAGTGAAAAATGACCATGATGAAAAAAGACCCAAAGTTAGAGATTCCATAAAAGAAAGTTTATTGAAAACAGTTTCATCAGCAGAAACCTACTTCAGAAGTCACACACAGCATACTTGTCAACATTGGGATGTAAATATACTAGGGTACACATCACATTTGAGATTCTTTTATAGAAAGAATAACATTACAGGGCAATTTTAAACAGAATGACAGTGGGATAGAACTGTAAAATGCAGCGAATCCTGTGAAAAATGGGAGGGTTGACATACTGTAAAACATTTCACTTGGTTAAACTTACAAACTCATGTTCACCAGCTGCTTTGGAAATGTGAGTCAACGCAACTTAGAAAGTTTCTTTTCAACTTAAATTTCAACTTAAGATGTTGAGTTTTACAATATATTTAACCAAAACTTAACATCTTAAGTTAAAACAAAGAATCTCTCTAAGTTGAGTTGACTCACATTTCCAACCCAGCTAGCAAAATTCACGTGGCTCAAATTTGGCCCACACCAGACACATCCGGCCCACATACTGCATGGAATGATGGCACTTGTTTGGTCCACTCCTGTTTGCCAGATCTGGGCCACAATTGAGCCATAGCAATATCACATATCAGTCAGAATTCAAACAAATGTACCAGAACTGACCCTATTCTGGGCCACAGCTTGCTTTTATTCTGGCCCAGATCAACCCCACACCAGACACTTACCACATACTGAATGGAATGATGGCTCTAGGGCGGTCCACTTCTGTTTGTCAAATCTGGGCCACAAATAAGCCAAAGCAGTGCCACATATTAGCCAGAATTCAACCAAATGAAATAGAACTGACCCCATTCTGGGCCACAGTTTGATTGCCCAGATTTGGCCTACACCTTACACTTACTGGGTGTGGCAAAGTACAAAAATCTCAGCATGCTTTGCAGTATGAATACATTATATAGCGTATTGATGCTCCAGTTTTCATTATTTGATTTTGCTGTTTATGTTGACGTTGTTGATTTTGTCACTTTTAGATGCTGTCTGTGATGTTCGTGAGATTTGTTAATTTTGTTAATCATTTGTTAAATCCAATGCAGTTATTATCTAACTTAAAGTCCACATTATACATATACAAAATGACTGGCTAAAACATAGATACACTTAGAAAAACTCCACGTGTGTGTGCAATCCAGAACAAAATCTCTAATGAATACGCATGCGACAAGAAAACAATGATCAGACATAACAGTGGGCCATTCATGTGGTCAGGATGACCAGAGATGAAATTCAACTCCAGTCTTTTAGTCTCCTCCGACGAAGAGTAAAACGCACACATACACAAAGAATGTTTATACTTCAAGGATGTCTTGCTCTCTAGCAGCCCTCCTTTCAAGATGTTACAATAAACATCTTTTATTTTATTAAAAATATTAATTTTATTTAAATAATATATAGAAGTTCTCTCCTATACATAAAGATGCAGTCTTTATGATGCAAGCTGAGATTGCATCGCTCAGAGATGCGATCTCAGACACAATGCACTTAATATGTCACTGTGAGGAGTAAGGTTAAGGGTGGGGTTAGGTAAGCACATTAAAAAGTATTGGATGCAGCTCAGATTGCATCTGCACAGAGTCAGCAGCCATGACCCACTCATCATCGTCATACAGGAGCCTGAGAAAAATACTCAAGTTAGAAGAAAAATTCAGATAGCACTTAGAGGCCTTTGCATCTGAAATCTTTATATATTATTCATTCATTCGTTTGTTTTCCTTCGGCTTAGTCTCTTATTTATCAGTGGCCGCCCAACTATTCCACACTATTCCTCCCAGCTGCAACCCAGTACTGGGAAACACCCACACACTCTCACATTCACAAACATACATGGCCAATTTATTTAATCCAATTCTTCTTCACCGCATGTCTTCGGACTGTGAGGTAAACTGGAGCACCCAGAGGAAACCCACACGAACACGTGAAGAACATGCAAATTCCACACAGAAATCTCAACTGGAAGAGACAAAGTGAAGCCAATTATGATATGGCCATTAAACCCCTACTCTTTTTCGAAGGACATCTTGGGATTTTTAACGACCACAGAGTCAGGATCTCGGTTTAGCATCTCATCTTAGCAGTATAGAGTCCCCATCAATATACTTGGGCGTTAGGACCCACACAGACCATAGGTTGAGCACCCCCTGCTGGTCTCACTAAAACCACTTCCAGCAGCAACCAAGCTTTCCCATGTGGTCTACCTTTCAGGTACTGACAGAGTGCAGCCCTGCTTAACTTCAGTGAGCTGCCATGTGAGAGTTGCAGAGAGCTAACTGCTGACGATTTATAATGTTACTGTTTTATTGTATTAAAAATTGAGCCTCGTGAGCAGACAAGACTTATGGAAGAGTAACAATGTTTCAAAAATGTTATACACACATAGTTATCAACAAAATTAAGTGCATTAAACATTACTTAAATTCATTTATTTACATATTTATTAAATGCAGACTTCCAGATTAATGCCCACGGAAAGGTGCTTCTCTTCCTATAAGTTTTGACTGACATTTAATGGTATAAAAATACAATATGTGTAATCCTCATTGATGTGGTTGAAGACTATCCCCCCACCCCCCCATTAGCCGCAGACTGAAATGTATTTGGATTACGGGCAAGTTTCTAGAATTATCAAGTAACAAAAAGCACCGTTGAGCATTTTTATGCAGAATAACATACAACCATTTCACTTTAGTAAAAGTTTACAACACTAATGCAGTCAGCTTGGCATGGTTATTACAATGTAAATGTTTGTTCTTAGTTCATGTTAGCCTTAATACATTAACTAGTGAGGGAATAAAAGTAAAATGACAACATCTATGTGTTGATACTTGATAGTTATGATGTTTAAAAGGGATTGTGGGGAATTTTACTCACCATTTACTCCCCTCAAGTGGTTCCAACATTTATTACACTGTAAATAAAGAATTTTAATGTTGAAAACAGGACAAAGCCTTCCAATTGCAGTTGACTCATAAGTGATAATTCAACTAATAATTAAAATGTGTGTGTGTCAGGATTAGATCGGATATGCAAATAAATATAAATAATAAAATAATAATAAGTATAAAAATAAACACAACTTCAAGCAAAGTAGTTTTACAAGATGTTTCATTAAAGTGAAATTATTTTAAACCCAGAGGTAATCTGAAAATTTAAAAGATGTTGTTTTTTATATTGCTAATATGAGTATGTAATACTTATTTTATGCAATGGTGTATTTTATTTATGGAGAAATTTGCATTAACAATTTATGTTCCTCTTTTATACTGAATTGAAGAGTAGAGTTTGCTGAATAATTTACTGCTTTGTAAACAATTTAACACAAAACCTAAAACAATAAATCTGGTATTTATACATACAGATTATCTATAAGGAATAAGTGTTTTATATTATTAAACAAAATAAAAATAATAATGCATTTTATTTTCTAAGCACATTTCACCACATAAGGGGTGACGTGGTGGCGCAGTGGGTAGAAGGTTGTTGGTTCGAGCCTTGGCTGGTTCAGTTGGCGTTTCTGTGTGGAATTTGTATGTTCTCCCTGTGTTCGCATGGGTTTCCTCCAGGTACTCTGGTTTCCCCAACAAGTCCAAAGACGTGATACAGGTGAATTGGGTAAGCTAAATAGTGTTTGTGTGTGGATGTTTCCCAGTGATGGGATGCGGCTGGAAGGGCATCCGCTGCGTAAAACATGTACTGGATAAGTTGGCGGTTCATTTCATTGTGGCGACCCCAGATTACTCAAGGGACTATAAGCTGAAAAGAAAATGAATAAATTTTACTACTTTAAAACACGAAATATAACAAAATCACTAAGATAGCAAAAGTCTTATAGTTAAAATAACAAGCAGCATAATCACACCCCCACATGTAATTTGACAGACACATTGGAAACTATTGGTAGTGCTGGGAATTTATTTTTAAATGCAATCTTTGTTAACCTTACTAAAAGAAAACAAGGTGGCACGGTGGCTCTGTGGCGACTCCTGATAAATAAAGGGACTATGCCAAAATAAAAGGGATGAATCAAAAGAAAACAAAGTTGTTCATTAGTTCTTAGCTCAGTGCAATAACTAATGTTAATAAGCAGACTTTGGATTTAGTGAGGGCCCGTAGACAGGGGAGTTAGGTGGTTTGAAAGACCCATCCAACCCTCATAGACAAAGGTCCAGAATTTTCCCATACATGAGCTCATTTGTCCTATTTTGATTGCCATGCCATCATAAATAGTGAAAAAAAAACTCATCCAAAAAAAAAAAAAAAAAGGATTTAAGGCTAAGCAGTATCCTCTGTTGACTGTTACTTCAGTGTGACTTCAGCTAATCAGTTTTGGCCAAAGCCACCAATTATTTTTCCAACATCCAGTTGTGCTAGAAAACATACAATCTGATGTAAGTGAAGTCACATTTTGCCATTGTATTGTGTTTAAAACATTTATCAAGTGACATTTATTCGAAATCTTGGACTTCGTTCTTAAAATAAAAAATGACTAATAAAAAGATGTGAAGCATCAAAAGGCGCCCATATTAACA
This sequence comes from Danio rerio, assembly GCF_052040795.2. Classification (NCBI taxonomy): domain Eukaryota; kingdom Metazoa; phylum Chordata; class Actinopteri; order Cypriniformes; family Danionidae; genus Danio; species Danio rerio. The sequence continues at coordinate 31,955,420 of NC_141039.2, read as the reverse complement.
TTCACTTGAATACTAATTTGGCTTTTGTTGTTATACATGAATTTAAAAGTGTACTCTTTTTGTTTTAACAAGAAAGGCTAGACAATTGTGAAGGTGTATATTGTTATTATTACTTTTAAAGGTGTGCTTAAAAATGTCACTAAAAATATTTAAATAAAAAAATAAATAGAAAATTAGGGGCATAGCTGAAAAAGGTGCACTTTTTCAGAAAAAAAGAAGCACCCCTTTCAACAGGCTGGCAACAGGCCTGTAGTGGAATTATTATAAAGTGGCACCCATTAACTTATTAGAGTGGATGAAGAGAAAAAGTGCTAAAAATAATAATTTATAAGTAATTCCCAAGTATGCCCGAGAATAAAATTTTAGGCAAAAAGAAAAAGAACTTTGCCAAAGAATACAACTTTTTTTATTATAAAAAATTTAAAAAAAAAGTTTTATTATACTTTGACCACAAAATAAGATATTTTGAAAAAATGCTGAATACTGGTTGTCATTGACATTTATAGAAAAAATATCTTGCTGCGTTCAACAGAAGAAACTTTGGAACAAGTGAAAAGTAGGCCAAATAACAACAGATTTCTTATTATTGTCTCTTTAGCACACGTCACCAATAACAGGAAAGGACTTTAGTTAAAATAAAAGCGCACAAAAAAAAGTTCAGAAACCCAGCAAAAAGTGCAACTTTGCCCCAAAATCACCACTGCAAGTCTTCAATGCGACACACGATGGCGCTACAAGACAAGATTTCATTCTACAACATCGAGCGAGAAATGCACTGTATAGCTGCCATAAAAAACAATCGGAAAAAAGAGGAATATGACAATAAGTTTTAATCAGCAATGAAATGCTGTTTAATTAAAGTACCAGTATCAGACATTTAATTGATTATATGTAGACCTATGATTTTGCAAATAAAAAAAGTGAATGATTCGAGTGAATGATCTTTTGTTAAGCAAATCTTTGTTAAACCAAATCGTCATAGGGTAAGTAAAACGTAAAATAAATTAAGATATTAGCATTCAGGAATGCAATTATTTACAGGCTAAGTGTACCTGTCTACAGCTTTATATATATATAACACAGGTTAGCTATTCTATACACTAAGCTATTGTATATAAACATTACAAAAGTTAAAAGGTTTTTGCTATTTGTCAGGAATTTGCAATAGAGAATATTTTTTTCTGGTTTCCTTTTTTTAACAGGTAAAATAGTTTATGAATGCATGTCTATAAACATGAAGATGTTTTGAAGAACTTCACCTGTGAAGAATGACAAACACAAGGTATCAGCATCTGTAGGTAACCAACATTTATTTACCATTATCAACTTTACAATAAAACCAGTAACATCTTTAAACATTAGCAAAATAAAGAACAAAATTGGTCAAATGTATTTACAGAGACCAAAAAGCAGATCAAGGCTCACATTTAACACATAACAACTCTGCTTCTTTTTAAAACTTCAAATGTGAACATAGCAAGCTCAAATGTGTTTTTATTTCGTTTTATTTTTTTTTCTTAAAGCCAAGATGAAAATTAAAATGCGATTTCAAACAAACAAGACAAAGCCTTCTGGATATTTAAAATGGTTCTCTATACACCACAAAATACTTAAATTTGGGTTAAAATATAGGAATGTAGAAAGTTGGCAAGTCTTTTTCGATTTCCTTTTTTTTAACAGTCATTATATGTGGTGATGTTTATCTTGCACAATTCATCAATATAGTCGCATCTATTCGGTGGTGGGCTTGAAAGATGCTTCTCCTTGATCCTCAACTCACTCTTGTGCTGACATCCCGCTTCCAAGAGGTTTCGGCCTTCGCTCGGAATTCCAGATCTTTAAGCCATTATCAGGGAAGTGAACTAGTGAATCTAGTTTGTCATTTGTTATTAATCTTGAAGAAAGTGGCACAAGGAGTCTTTTTCACATACATGTGTATATATACATATACATATATCCATGTATATATACATATGTATACATATACACATATATATAAATATATATTTTTTTCTTGGAAAAACAGTTCACAAAGTCCTTTGTGAAGTACAATCACTCCTTCTGTTCAGATGGTGCAGGTGTTGAGTTGGTCTCCTCTGTTTGTTTCGTGGCCTCTACAGCAGGTGCAGCAGCCTCTTCCTTTGCAGCAGCAGGCTCCTCAGCCTTGGCTGCAGGCTCCTCGGCCTTGGGGGTTTCAACAGGGGCAGCGGGTGTCTCCTCGGCCTTGGCCTCCTCCTCTTTCTTCTCCTCAGTGGCTGCTCCATTCTCCTCTGGCTTCTCTTCGGTAGCTGGAGCAGCAGCAGCGGCCTCTTCCTTCACCTCAGCATTCTTCTTGCTCTTCTTCAGTGAGATACCCTTGAATTTGAAGGAGTTCTTCAGGGAGAACTTCTTCTTCTTCTTCTTGGGGGTCTCCTTGGTGGCCTCGCCCTCAGGTTTGGCAGCCTCTCCCTCAGCGGCAGGCGCTGGTTCGATGGCGTCGCCGGCTCCAGCCTCAGATTCCTTAGCTGCTTCTGCAGAACCGTTGGTGGTGGCAGCATCTCCCTCTGCCTTGGCAGAGACATCACCATTGGTCTTAACATGACCGTTCTCCTGAAAAAAGAAAAAACAAAATTGGAATTCAGCATAATGAATCAGAAGGCAAAATGGATGATTATTTACTACGAGTTTACTACTTTTGCATAAGCTCTAGGGCATTCCTTCAATCGTCGACGGACACATCAGTGACCCGTCACGTAAATAATGCATGTCTTCGAGGTGACGCCTTGCAATGCCGCGCAGCACCAAGCGAGGGCGATAGAGCATCGCAGAACACCACACACAATGCGAAGCGAGACGCAGCTTTGGAACAAAAGACGGAGATCGAGCGAAGCACGATGGAGAATTTCATTGAGCTTCATTCACCGCTTATCCATCGACGAACAAATAACCACAAACGGCGATTTGAAAGAGGTAACGTAAAATATTAGCACCCTCATTGATAAGAACGGGGTTTAGTCACACAAAAACCCCAAAAGCTTGACCAACTGTAGACACTCGCCCCAATGTCTAGACTTTAAACCCCGGTGCGTCTGGAAATGAATACTCCACGCGCTTCCCCACAGACAAAAATACAACTAAAAAAATCGATGAAAATCCGACCAAATATTTACGAAATTAAATGTTTCAAATGAAAAGAGAGAAATCTGTTAACACTTAATTAGTAAACCGAAACATGAAACTATCCATTGTATACAATACTATCAAGTTTTAACCCGAAAATGAAAAAAATGACAAAAACAACACTTCCAAAATACCAGTTACATCCATTTCTCCCCAGATAGATCGCAACCCCCTGCTGCTGTTAACCCATGCATAGTGAATACGTGCAGCATCCTCCTACACTGGCATTAATGGAGATCGCATGGCAACAACACCGACCGTATCCAAACGACAAAACCAATTTCAACGACAGAAATGAATCGAAAACGTGTAGCAAAAACAATCTGTTTTCAACGCAAAACAGAAAACCGTGTATCAACAGCCTAATGGGATTGTCCTGAATGAAACCATTCGACGTGACATTATAAATAAGACAATGAATAAAATGGTTTGCTTTTGTTTCATTCCCTTTTCCAAGTAAAATCACCGTCTGCTCGCCACACTTAGAGAGCTGGTTAAATCGCAGACGGTGGTTTGCAACTCTCGCTGAAGCACTTGTTGGTCAGATGTGGGTGTGTCGCAGATGGAGAGATGAATTACCTGTCCGTTAGTCTTGACGGCAGCCGGGTCAGCAGCGGCGGCTTTCCCCTCCACAGCCACTCCTCCCTTTGATGCCTGGGATCCCATTATACTAAATGTGGTTTTAAAGTAAATTAAAAAGAACTCAAATTCAGGTGAGTGGAAAAAAAATTAATCCAGACCAATGGGCGTAACGTGCATCCAAATGCGCGAGGAAAGTTGCTGTTTTTTTCCTTCAGAAGGAAAACTTGAGATGATCCACTCTTGTCTTCCACCCGTGAGCGTCGACTCGACCTACTACTACCAGTTCCAGTCCTACAGCGCTTCAAGATAACCCGAAGCCCCGCCCTTGGGCGTGTCACGGTAACGCGAACCAATCTGAAGCACGACCCCGCCCTCCATGTCCCGCCTCTGTTGATTCCACATTAGCTTCATAGAAATAGAAAATGGCAACGAACTGGAAAGAAGAAGGGAACCAACGGGGTGACTTGTTGAATTCCCTGTTACTAAGAGCAATGGGGTTACAGTTTACTTGAACCCATTGAACTACACACTAGAATACAAGCATTTAAGGCTTGTCTGTGGTGAATGTGCCCTGTCGTTCAATATATGCAGCTCACTGTGCTCAAGACAACAGTGGCATTTAATAATAATGATTAATAGCAGGGCATAATTTACACTCTTATCTGATAAACAACTTATATGCTTCGTTAAACTTTTTATATACAGTTGAAGTCAGAATTATTAGCCCCTCATTTCTAATAACTGATTTATTTTAACTTTCCCATGATGATAGTAAATCGTATTTTGCTAGATAGTTTTCAAGACACTTCTATACAGCTTTAGGTGACATTTAAAGGCTTAACTAGGTTAATTAGGTTAACTAGGAAGGTTAGGGTAATTAGGCAAGTTATTGTATAATGATGGTTTGTTCTGTAGATTATCAAAAACATACATTGCTTAAAGGTGCTAATAATTTTGACCTTAAAATTGTTTTAAAAAATCAATAACTGATTCTATTCCAGCCGAAATAAAACAAATGAGACTTTATCGAGAAGAAAAAATATTATCAGACATACTGTGAAAATGTCCTTGCTCTGTTAAACATCATTTGTAAAATATTTTTAAAAAGAAATAAATAATTCAAAGGGGGCAATAATTCTGACTGTATGTAGGCTACTCTGAAGATTGAATTTTTTAAAGTGTCGTACACGATTTGAGTAATATTTACTTCTGTGTATTGTTAATATTATATATATATAATGGTAATTTGTACAAAATCGGTGCTACTGATGCATGCGCACGTTTTAGTGTGTCAAAAATTGATGCTTGTAAAAGAGATTTTAATTATTTATTTATTTGTAAATTTAAATTTGTTATATAATGATATATAATGAATTGCATAGACTGAAAACAATAGGCATCATTGTCTGTAAACAATAGCAAAGATGTGATTAACAATTGGAACTAAACTAGGCCAGAGTTAACAACATTGCCCACATTAATAAGTGACAGATGCATTGGCTCCAGACTATCATGAAGTCTCGCCCAACCTTTATCATTAAGAAAAGATACGGAAGACACATCTCCTGCCTTTTGATAAGATGTTTTTTGATCTATATATGAGTTTATGATTGCTTGCATTTGATCATTTGCTTTTAGTATGAGAATAGACCTGTGACCCAATTTGTGGCCACAATCTTTCAGTTGTTTACTGTTTCTCGCTGATGATAATCAACTTTAAGTGCCACCAATAATTTCCTCTGATATAATTTACAACATATAAATCATTATCTAAATTTTTATTTTCATCTTCCTCCTTTACTCCTCTTTTTTCCCCTCTCTTTGGCCTTGTCAAATGACATAAAGTCTAAACTGTTTGTAAAGGAATGCAAAGCATGCGAACGCTCCAGAAGAATGTTTCACCGCATCTGCATCTCGCCACTTTCTCAGAATGTCCAGAACCTTAGGGAGGGGGAATAGGGCAGAATACGGTTTTTGTGTGTCAGATGAGAGAATGTAATGAATAAGCTCATATAGTGAAACAGTCTCCTCTTTTTCTCCTGGGAGAGAGTTGGGGGTTGGGTGTGATGGAGTGAAGCGAAGGAGGGGGGAGATTTCTTGTGCCCGGAGCTTTTGTGATGTGGTTCATTTTCTTGATGACGGGTCAGGACACATCACCTCATCATCCATGCGTCAGACTCTCGCTTTCCTAATGGCTGAAAGGCCCTTATTGTCGTCGGATCATTCGAAAGTTGGAGGGAAGGGTCAATGGCCGGCGTCCTCCACAGTGAGGCCTGCAGTTCACACCTTTCATCCAGTGGACAGTCTTCCTTTGGCCTGGTGTTTCAATGCCTGTGGAGCCGCACGACCAGACAACATCTCGCACATGAATGTTAATGGGTGTGTTGATATGCCAATGATAATGGACATCAGATTGGGCAGGGCAGGTGAGAACGAGTTTTCAGTCTCTATGACTGTTTTGGCCACAGCAGGGAGTGATAGAGGAGGATGGTGATAGTGTGAATGTGTTGGGGGTTGGTTGCCCTACAGCATGATGAACCTGACTGAAACTAGATGCTGACTTTACCGAGTCCAGGCCAGGGAATTTTGCCAAGGAAAGAATAAATGACACATTGAAGTCTCATAGAATTGTTCTCAACCAGAGCAGAGTTTTCTGGTAAGCTTGGTGGTTACCAGTGTGACCTTTAGGTCAAGTGAGCAGAGTTCACATTCCTCTGATTTTCACAGATTCCCCTTAGTGCCTTTAAAAGTATTCTGAGCTGATGTGCTGCCCATCTCATTGGTCATATCTCAATATTGCTCAGAATTTTTGCAAAAAGGAAAAATTCTATGCACCAACAGAACAATACGTAATAATTTAATCGCAGCAGTTATTCTACATTGCAGTTGTATTTTTGCTGGTGTATTTTTTTATCTTAACATGCATTTATTTGCTTAAATCTAAATAATGTAACTGTCAAATAATATTTAAACAATATTGAAATAATAAAACAATATATAAAAAACTCACGGACACATATTTATATTTTTTTGAGTATATTATAATCAGTAGAAATAAAAAAAATATTAAAATGTGGCTAAAATGATTATTAATTATTAAAAATATATAAATCTTTTGTAATTTTAGTTTTTTTTTTTGCTTAAAAAATGAATGCATCTATGTTAAATATAAATATAGATTCTTTTATGTAAAAATGGCAAATACAATATTAACAACTCATATTCACTAATTTGTTATCAATAATAACTAAATAACTATGATACCAACATGATCTCTTTTTTTCAGACGAGTATATGGGACATTCTACCTGAAACGTACATTATCTGTCCCTGAAATAAGAACATAAATACAGCCAATAAAAGGTATTTCATCCCAAAAATGTCTAAAATGCACCAACGGCTAATTTCTGTGAGTTGTTTGATAGAGGAATCTGTCTTTCATTTGGTTCTCAGATTTTTTTTCCTTATTAAAAACACTTTACAAGTGTACAAACTCTGTCATTGTCCTTTTTCTCAGCCCAATCGAACCTAACTTTAATAGTTTTGTTATGCTAAAAACTATTATTTAAAAAAAAATACTTCAGAAATACTTCACAATTTATTAAAACATAAAATTTTTAATAAATTACCCAAAATACTACAAATATTTACAGTTGATGTCAGAATTATTAAACCCCCTGAATTATTGGCCCCCCTGTTTATTTTTTCCCCAATTTCTGTTAAACGGAGAGAAGATTTTTTTCAACACATTTCTAAACATGATAGTTTTAATAACTCATCTCTATTAACTGATTTTTTTTGTCTTTGCCATGATGACAGTAAATAATATTTGATTAGATGTTTTTCAAGACACTTCTATACAGCTTAAAGTGACATTTAAAGGCTTAACTAGGCTCATTAGGTTATAGGCAGGTTAGGGTAATTAAGCAAGTCATTGTATAATGATGGTTTGTTCTGTTGACTATCAAAAACAAATATAAAAAAAAATCAAAAGGGGTTTAAAAATTCTGATTTTAACTGTAATACAAATAAATTTACAATTGTCTCCATGTTTCGGACAGTCCTGTCACATTTGCATTAACTTTAACATGTATTCAAAAGGCGGCAACACAAAAGCTCCAAAAATGCAGATTTGTTTTTTTCAGGCTGATAGAGGGCGTTTAACGTTTCGAGCAAACAGCTCTTCATCAGTGTTCATCACAATAAGTTGCTTTTTTTTGTACACTTCCGGATCACATGATCTCCCATATTAGCTCACAAGAAAAATAGGAAAAATACATCTTTATAAATTAGATATTTAAAACAAAAATACAGAAACAAACGCTAATATTACTTTACAAAATTAAGAAAGCATAACTGAATTTAACAAGGAAATACAATAAAATAAACAAAACAACAAAATATAGCCAAAAAACTTTTACCCAAGCACACAGAGCACCCAGTTAAAGTGATGCGCGTGCTTCTGTATATTTTCTCATTAAATATAAGATGCAATGTGTGCAATACACATTTAAGACTATGACACAGAAGTGACATAATTTGATGGAGTAGCTTACAGTGATCAAGGATGTATTTTATCATTGAATTGTATGATTTTATGCTTGTTTTTGTATGATTTTGTGAGGACAACAAGCTTAAGTCATATTTTTTATAAGTGAAAATGTACATTTCTGTTATAATGCCCCATATCCTAAACCATAACACAGTGATTTGTAAAATTCTTGAGCAAAGATAAAGATTGTATAAATGTACTTTTAATAAATTACTTGATTTATTTTTCATAGACTGTAAATGAATCCCACTTTGCTCTTAAAGTTTCATTCTGAGGTGCTGTTGAAACATCTGAATGACGTCTCACTTCTGGGAGTCAACAGACAGGCAAGAACTCCAAGACTAGCCTAAGAAAAAGACTTTTAAGCAATGTAATAAAATATTTAAGTTTTGATACACACTATTAGCCACAAAAAGCATCACAAATCCATATTTTGCCCTGCAGTCTACATAGATGAACCTCTTTATGCTTAAACCCTGCAATTTCCTTTGGTTCCTACATCTATTAAACCTCCATTTAGATTCGACATAGAGCTTGTGGAAAAAAGCGACTCCGTCCATAGAGACAGATGCAACTATAGATGTCCATGAGACATCAGCTAAACAACAGCACGCTCTGAGGAGCATGTGAGCTCTAGCGTGTGATCGGTTTGAGCCATGATAATTATATAGGTTGTGTTATTTTGTGTGGGACCACCGGCATGACTCAGCAGAAGCCGCCGCACTCAGGGTCTCCTCAGGGTGTGAGAGGCAAGAGCTATGAGACTGAGTGCACTTTTAAACTTTATACTCAGCTGTCTGGAAGAGAAGTCAGCACATGCTGTTGCTCCAGTGTCCTCTGAGCAAACTTCGCCCCCGATGGAAGTGAGAGCACGGGGGAGGACATCAAGGGGCGGTGCGTGACCCACTCCAAACTCTCTATCTATTTCTGATGCTTAATAGCATATCTCTCTCACTCTCTCACCCTCATTCTCTCTCTCAGATATGGCCTTGGGGCAGTTGACTGGTTTCTGCTATACTCAACTTGGGGCATCTTATCTCTTTCTTGTTTTTTTCTTCACAACACTCAATGGCCCTTTTTGTTTGCTTGGCCAGATTTCATGCCTGAACACAGAGTGAGATTTATATCCTCAAAAGGCCCTATTGTTCTCCATTCAGAAGGCAACTGATGAGCATCACAAGCTGGGATGAGGGGAGGGAAGGGAGAGAGAGCGAGAATCAGAGAGATGCAACAATGTATTTCTCAATAAATCGATGCATCACAAATTACTCACTCAATACCGTTTCACATTGACAACTTTCCACAAACAACCCTTTTTCCTCTTCATATTAACCAAAAGCTTTGACTAAACAGTTTTGCCAACTGTGAAATTTCTGTGTTACAGAATAATTATGCTGTTCTAGTATGTCTAATCTTATTTTGGTGGTGATGGTTTCAGTCAGTTTTCACACTAGGTAACTTACCCAGTGCTGGAAAGAGCACTGAAAAATCACACTCCAGTAAATGGACCATTCCTTGCCCCAAAATGTGCAAGTAGATTAAAAGTATCTGTTTTAAATATTCCTCAAAATATGAGTGAAAAAGTAGCCCTTTTAAAAGTACTCAAGAGTAGTGAGTATTACACTGTAAAAAGTTGATGTTTACATAAAGTTTGTGCAGGGATGTGTAAACGTAGCTTTCTGTAGTGCAGTTAGTGATCTTTCTATATTTGTTCGTCCTTCCAACCTGCCATTGTTTGTTCAGTCTGTCCTTCATTCATTCGTTGTTCCTTCTATCATTTGTTGGTTCCTTCCTTCGTTCCTCCCTTCATTTGTTCACTCATTAATTTTTTGGTTCTTTCATATTTTTGTTCCTACCCTTATTGGGTTCTTAGTTCATTAATTTCTTCCTTAGTTTGTTCAGTCCTTCCTTGAATTCTTTCTTCATTCCTCCCTTCATTTGTTCATATTTTTGTTCCTTCCTTCGTTAGGTCATTTGTTCATTCATTCATTTGTTCCTTCCTTCCTTTCTTTCTTTCTTTCTTTCTTTCTTTCTTTCTTTCTTTCTTTCTTTCTTTCTTTCTTTCTTTTCTAGCTTGTTCAGTCCTTCCTTAAAATCTTTCCTTCCTTCATTTGGTCCTTTCTTCATTCCTTCCCTCATTCATTTGTTGGTTCATTCATATTTTTGTTCCTTCCTTCATTAGGTCCTTTGTTCAATCATTCTTTCTTTCCTTCTTTCCTTAGTTTGTTCAGTCCTTCCTTGAATCCTTCCTTCATTCATTCTTTCTTTCATTCATTTACTTTTATTTTTCATATTCATATTCTTCATTCAATAGATCCTTTGTTCATTAATAAATTAATGAACAATCATTCCTCCCTTCATTTGTTCTTTCATTTATTTGTTCATTTGTTCATATTTTTGTTTCTTCCTTCATTAGATCATTCATTCAATTAATTGTTCGTTCGTTCGTTCATTCCTTCCTTAGTTTGGTCTTCCTTAGGTCCTTTGTTTATTCATTAATTTGTTTGTTCATTTGTTTCTTCCTACCTTAGTTTGTTCAGTCCTTCTCTGAATCCTTACTTCATTCACTCACTCATTCATTTGTTGGTTCAATCATATTGTTTATCATTAGGTCCTTTGTTCCTTCCTTCCTTAGTTTGTTCAGTCCTTCCTTGAATCCTTCCTTCATTAATTTCTTCCTTCATTTATTTTTGGACATTTTTAATGCTTCCAAAAGGATTGCTACATTTATAAAGCATTCATGTCTTGAGGTTGTTCAGTATGATGCGATTTAATTTCTATGTGCGATTTGATCAGACAGGAATCGCAGGACCAACTTTTCTACAGAAATAAAAGGTACACAAACTGTCACTGGGCTGGCACCTTTTCAAAAGGTACACATTTGTACTTGAAGGGTCCATGTTGGTAACTCAAAAGTATAAATTAGTACCTAGATACTTTTGTACTTTTTAAGTACTAATATTAGGTACTAGTACCAATAAGGTCTTAATATGGACCTTTTAGGTACCACCCCAGTGACAGCTTGCGTACCTTAATTTCTGAGAGTGTACTTTAGCCAATCACCATATAGAAGAAAGAAATAAAGTAGTGACTGCAGGTTAAAGGAAAATAGTGGAGTAAAAGTACCGATACAGCACTAAAAATGTAATCAAGGGAAATTAAAAGTACACATTTTTAAAACGACTTAGGAAATTACAATTCTTGAGAAAAACTACTCAATTATAGTAGTTGGAGTAATTGTAATTTGTTACTTTAGACCACTGCTTTAACTCATTAAATGCACACTGCTAGCATCCAAAACATCGTTGCTTTAATCTGGTTAGTCATCGATCAGTTAGGCGTGATAAGAATCTCCAGAGACAATAGTAGCATATGGCATTGCTTTTTAAGAGACAGATGTTCAACTCAGGCTAAGATGAAGGCAAGAAAATAATCTTGACTTTAGCTTTGAGCCTTAGTGTGCTGGAGGGTCAATAGGCCAGAGAGGTCACTCAGCTCAGGGACGTTTTCTTAGATGTTTCGCATAAGGCCTGACCGGCATGTCACGATAATAAACTATCTGGTCTGAAAACAAAGTTTAGAGAACTGCATTGCACACGGGCCCTCTGTGAAGATCTAGACTCTCCAGGTCATGATCTTTTGCCATTTTATCATGTAAAGAGTTTTGTGATCAATTACAACGCACTAATTTTGACATATAATCCATCACATGCACTAATAAGCGGCAAAGCAATCGGGGAACAGGACATTTTAGTCAAACGTTTACTCACCCTTGTGTTATTACATATTAGGTGAATGTCTTTAGGTGTTTTGGGCTAGTTTGTAGATTGTATGAACAAAATCAAAAAATAAATATTTAAAAAATAAAATATATACAATTGATTTATGTTTGCAATTACATTAAACTATAGTATATAAAAAAATTTATATATACAAAACCAGTCAAACATTTGGGGTCAGTAGGATTTTTAAACGTTTTAAAATAAGCTTCTCCTGCTCACCAAGACTGCATTTATTTAATTAAAAATACAGTACAAATGATAAAATTGTGAAATGTTATTGTACTATAAAATAACTATTCAAAAGTACTTTAGAATTTTATTTAATATTTTATTCCAGCGATTTTAAAGATAATTTTTTAGCTTTAGAACTCCTGTCTTCAGAGTCACATGATCCTTCGGAAATCACTCTTAATATTTTTTTTATTATCATTATTATCACACACACACACACACACACACACACACACACACACACACACACACACACACACACACACACACGTATATATATTTTACATTTACATTTTCACCATTTTCAAATTGGTAACTTTCTGTGCAATGTGACTGTTTATTTTCATGGCAAAATGTATTTTAGCGGCCTGAACATGCATATTTTTGACAATAACAAACAACAAAAAATGCTGTATAAGCTAAAAAATACCTAAGATTTTATAAAGATCATGTGCATACACTGTAAAAAAATCGTGGTTGCCTTAAATTTTTAAGCAGAATCAAATTAACCTTATGAGTCCATTTAATTTAATTTATGTTAAACTGACTTAAAACAGCTTGCATAACTTCTAAATTAAGTAGGAACATGATTAATTTAGTGTAAAAAGTTACAATGACCTGAAAACATATGCTGTCAGGTAGGGCTGCGGAATAATCAAAATCGAATTGCAATCGCAATTTTAAATGTTGCGATTAGCTAATCGTAAAAGGCTGCAATATGAAATATCAATACAATTTAACTTCCCCTGCCCAGAACAAATGCGTGACCTCTGTCTTACTAGCCAACTGAGAGAGCACACTTTCGTTCTGCCCAATCGTCTGCATTAATAGACTAATTATTATCAAAGAAAAACAGCACATCGGTAATAAACTAATTGATCATAGAATTTTTTTTTACAGTGTACGTCGAATGTGTTTAGTAGTCTTTTAAAAGAAAATATTCAACAGCCACACAGAAATGGTGGACTCCATTCTCAAAATGTGCGACATTACCAACATAATTCAGAATCTGTTGTTGTTTTTATCAGATCAGTGTGAATAGAGATCATTGCAATTTAGTATATTGCTGTCAAGTAGATGTACCCTCAGGGATACTTCCAGTTTGCAGTTATTTGTGAAATTTACATGCAATTTCACAGTAAACATCATTTCAAAGTAAACCCTGAAAAAAAAAGATTTTATTCCACTATATTGATGCTTTTGAATGTTTCACTTACGTAAGAAACATTCTTAAATATATAAATAATACATATTTTGGTGAAGGATTCCTTTTAAGCCTGGAATTTTCACCAACAATATTGGTAAAGTCCCTAAGCCAGGGACTTATTCCATTAAACATTCCCTTTCAAAAGATATAGGTAGATTTCAGTGCTCCAGCACTTGGTCATTTTTAGTTCCACATTTACACTGACCCTGGAAAACACCTGCTCTGCCCACACATATAATAAGAAGCATTTGTGATGTCACGGAAGCTATTGATACCTGTGTTTGCAAACTAACTAGCACGTGGTTTAAAAACCTAGGTGTTTTCAATGTTGTGACATAGAAAGCTCTGGGGAATCCCTCAGTTGAGTTCATTATTGCAACATTTACTATCAGAGCGTGACTTACACTTTTGCTTTGTCACATCAGCCCCTTGTCAGCTTCCGCTTTTACTTTCCCTTTTTTGTGTAACTTCACCATGACAGGCTGCATCAGCAGTATCTGGGAAATTCCAGAGGGCAAATTCCAGCGAATATGCCAATTAGCCATTAAACAGAGTGAGATCAAATTTACACGGGCATTTCTGCTTCAGTAAGTACCAAGCTATTCATTGAGCGGAAGGTCCTATATTACATTAGAGGCGACTGTTGACCATCTAATGGTGTTTACTTCATATTTGCGCGCTCGTTCCACAAGACCCGAACGTTCCTTGATAAATCCGCTGTTTATACCACCTAAAAAAGGTGGATTTGTTATTTTTTAAATGTTATTATCTGCCACCTACCGCATATTATCCTGACCAATAAGAAGTCTCACAATGGTCCTCATGTGCTTTTAGAATGGAGACATTGCGGAGTCTGTCTTAGTGCAATCTCCAAATGAGAAAAATGGTTTGTTTACCACATGGAGGAGTGATACTGTGAATTGAATTACGTCTCTGCTCAAGCTGTCTGTGTGTTGTGAACAGATGCACGTCTTTCACATGCTGCTGATCTCTGGCCCCCTTCACACCTGGTTTTTGGTGATTGGATCAGATAATCGGATTTAAATACATTAAAAGGCAGGTCACAGTGCATGGCAATCGAGTCACTAAAAGCTCATACAGTGGTGGGCAGGGATGATTCGGACCATGTTAATACAAAAAAAAGTTTTTGTTACATGCATGTAACTAGTGATTAAACATTACGAAAAAAAAAAAAACCCGTGATCTGCATTTCCTGTGTTTGAATCTTTAGTGGCCCTTTATTTTATTTCTTGCAAAAATGTGTGAACCACATTACAGTGAAGCAATATAATATTCAGGAAGTTGGTATTTTGAGTTACATTGTAAAAAAAAAAAAAAGATATGATTATTAAGTGATGACAAAATGTTACTTTCCTTTGGCTTAGTCCCTAATTTATCAGGGGGTCACTATAGTGGAATGAACCACCAATTACTCTGGCATATATATATATAACTTCTACTTGATCATTTGACATCAGAAGTGGCTTATATGAAAAGCAAAGGCCTCTAGATTATGCTTATTTTACCAAAATAAAATATGATCATGCATTGATTTTTAATTATTTAATTCAAACAGTAAGGTCTGACTTAAAGTCTTGTCACTTAACAGAAATAATGTACAGTATATAAAGTCATGGTGCAGTGGAAAAATAATTCATATTGTGTATGACTCCCATGAGCTTGGAGGACTGCATCCATACTTCTCTGCAATGACTCAAATAACTTATTAATAAAGTAATCTGGAATGGCAAAGAAGGACTCCCTGAGTTCATCAAGATTCTTTGGATTCATCTTCAATGCCTCCTCCTTCATCTTACCCCAGACATGCTCAATAATGTTCATGTCTGGTGACTGGGTTGGCCCGTCCTGGAGACCCTTGACCTTGTTTGCTTTTAGGAACTTTGATGTGGAGGCTGTAGTATGAGAAGAATTGTTATCCTGCTATATATATCCTGCTATATAATATATATATATATATTAATATATATTAATATATATATATATATATATTAATGTTTAGGAATTATGATTTTGGCCCAAACTAATTTGATTATTCTGGATGGAATGTAATTTTATCAAGCCTTTTTTTATGGATGCACAATGCTGAATTATTACTACTACTACGGCTAAAAATTTAATTTCTGACTGCATTGAGTATTCTGTATTAATTGAAATATTGTTTATGATGTCAGGCTTAGAAATTATTTAAAAATACACAATAGAAAAAAGTTATATCTTTATCTTTATAACTTTATTTTATAAAGTTAATAAATAATTATTATTCGAACAGTTTTGTACATGATAATGATTTATTCATATTAAAATAGAGCCACCCAAGTGCTGTGTTACATTATGTTGTGTGTATGAGGTTGTGGCTTGAAATTGAATGTGTTACTACAACAGAACTCTGGAATATCCATATACTTTCCAGATAAAATATAAATGCTAATGCCAGGTTCTCCCTGTCAGAAACCTCAGAAACCTCTGGTTTCACCCATCACATGAAACCACTGTATTCACAGTAATTCTGAGAACTGCAATTCTCCCTGTGTATAGACGCTGCCATGAATACCCTGAGGCTAGAGATTGATACAAGGAGCACAATGCAGACACAGGTGAGTCGGGAGATAACATGCAGGCCAGCCGGTGTGTTCCAGCCACTGCCATTTTGATGGACAGCGTGCTGAATGAGTTTAGGAGCACAGGCCAACCACCTTCCAAATCCACATGCCTTAAAAAAAATCTCTATCCACCTTTTGACCATAACCTTTCTGCCTGTTGTCATAGCTTTACTCCACTCCCCCATTTTCGCTCTGTTTTTTCTCTCAGCTGCTCATCTAGTACTGGATATAGGAAAAGAAAGAGAAACGTGAGGACGTGGGCTAAATCACATGTATCTAAAGGTTATTTTTATTTTACTGCGTGGGGCAGAGCAGCCCCCTACACACACATTCACCCACACACACATACACACAAGCATATGAGGAAGTGAATGAGCCATCATAGGAAACACATCCGCATTCAGTAGACACATCTGATGAAAGATGGTTTACATAACAAATGTGTTTTAGCTTTACAGAAATGAGCTCAAAATACTGGGGTTCAGTATTGGTTAGGGATTTTTTTGTATTAAAGTTTAAGTTTAGTAATTTAAACAGATTCAATGTGTATCTAGACTAGCAACTACTAACAGCATATACTGTAAGAAACACACTATAGTAAAATATCAAAACCATGCAAGTAATACATTAGCAATTACACACTAAAGACAATCCACTGATTTTCTACAGCCACCAAAATCACCCTAGATATGCCTAAGCAACCACCTAAAGCACCCTGGCTATGCCTTAACAACCACATAGAACACCCTAGAAATGGCCTATCACCTAAAGCACTCTAGTCAACTCTCACTGGTTGTCCACTGAAGCTAAGCGGGGCCGTGCCTGGTCAGTACCTGAATGGGAGACCAGATGGGAAATCTTGGTTGTTGCCGGAAGTTGTATCAGTGAGATCAGCAGGGGGCACTCAACCTGCGGTCTGTGTGGGTCCTAACGTCCCAGTATATTGATGGGGACTATATACTGCTCATTGAGCACTGTCTTTCGGATGAGACGTTAATCCGAGGACCTAACTCTTTGTGGTCGTTAAAAATCCCAGGATCTCCTGGGAGTAGGGGTTTAAACCTATCCAAAAATGCCCATGGCCTCCAAACCATCCCCATCTTATAACTGGCTTCATTCCTCTCCACCATTCAGCTGGTGTGTGGTGTGCAGTCTGGCGCAATTTGGTGGATGCTGCACACTGGTGGTGGATGAGGGGAGATTCCCCCCAATTGTGTAAAAGCGCTTTGTGTTTGCAAAAAATTGCTATATAAATGTAAATAATTATTATTATTATACTTATTATTATACTTAGTAATGCTTAGTAACCAGTATGAGAACATTTTTGTAACTCCCACAATCAACACAAAACATCTTATTAATGCCCTAAAGCACATAAAAAATGCCCTGGTAATGTCTTAGGCCCCGTTTACACTAGTGCGTTTTAGTTTGAAAACGCATAAGTTTTGCTACGGTTACGCCATCCGTCCACACTACGCCGGAGTTCTCGAGCGCCGAAAACGGAGCTTTTTGAATACGCTGGAAAGGCCGTTTTCATTTTAAAACGCTGCTGCTCCGTCTCAGTGTGGATGGGGAAAGACGGAGACATCTGAAAACGGAGGCGGGGCTGCCGACGTTCGCCTATCTGATTGGGGCTTTTCCTGAATATTAAGTAGCCTAACACACACAGTTCAGTCTCGCATCATCTCCTTGTAAGTTCAGACTTCGCAAGTTTGATCAAGGCTGCAGTCTCCCCCTTCTCAGTTTGATATGGAAAACATACCGAGGACACGGGTAAATCTTCAAAGGGAACAGTGTACTTTATAACTTCATTCACATCACCCTGGTTGTTTCACTTTCTCAACAATAAAATGTAAACATGATTTAAGGAACTGCCTATTTTCTTTTTAATATTAGCAACTTAACAGACAGCAGAAATGTTGAGGCGGCATATATGAGCGTTATCGTCACTGTGTGGATATTTATAACAAAACGGAGCCGATAACACCTGCCTCCTTTCAATTTCAGTGAAAATACGAAACGCACCCTCTCTTTTGCTGAATATCAGTTTTAATAATCGATAATTTTAAAAGTATAACATACAATAAGTTTATACATTGTAGGAAATAAAGGCAAGCGATCAGTCAATGTACCTGGATTAATCATTAACTTATCTTTGCGCTTAACCAAAACATGTTACCCGTGAACAAGTAACTTAATAGATTCCAATGACCAAAGTCATTGGCCTATGTCGTTAGATAAAGACAACAACATGAATGAAATATCACGTTTAGCAAATATAGCGAGATTAGATCCAGCGGGAGATGCTTGATGAGCAGTGCGACAAGCAGAGCTCTCATCTGGGTAGAAATGCTGGAGCGCTTGCCCGAGAGTGTGTGTGTGGTCACGTGATGTGCGTTTTCAACGTTTTTGTGTGGACGGAGAGCTGTTCAGAAACGCTGGGTAAAACGCGAGTGTGGACGCGGATCGTTTTCATTCTACAACGCCGTTTTAAAACTAAAACGCACTAGTGTAAACGGGGCCTTAAAGGGCCATGAAACCCCCTCGTTTCAGCAGGGTGTTTTCACACCTCTTCTTTGGAAAAAGTCAGAAAAGTGGGCGTGTCCAGCTCTGTTTAGGGAGGAGTGTCGGAGGAACTAAAGTGGGATGGTGTGGGAGTGTCGATTTGGGCACGCGCGAGTTTCAGAGTCAAAATACACACACACACACATACATACAGGAGAATGTGATGGTGTTTAACCTACATGGACATCTGTAGTCGAATTATTAGCCAAATTATTAAATGGTGGACTTTAACTGCAGTTTGGCTCTTTCATTCAGGGAATTCATTCATGCCCCTCGCGACACATGAGATATTTGATTCGAGGAGCTGCTCTAAGCGTGTATTTTGCATGCAATGTTTTATACCGCACGGCGAATGAGATAAAAAAACCCTCTGCATTTCTCAGAAACTTAGATGCACACGGCAGGTAGTGTCAGAAAGCCGCGCGTGTTATTCCGGTCACTAAATGCGGTAAAAACCCTACACGAGGTTAAAGTTTGGTTGTGGTGCTAACGTGTTTACACTCTGTGCAATAGTTTGTTAGATACGAACAAACTGAATAAACAAAGAGCACTGGTCGCTCACTTACCAAATCTGTAGAGACAGGACAATCACCAGCAACTAGAGCCGCGTCTTTATGAAGAGAATACTACAAACGATTCCAAATCCCAGCGTTTGCAGATGAGAACAGCTCTCAGGTAAACAATAATCCTCCTTAGACACGTAAGTTATTGTTGTCGCGCGTCGCGTACACTGTAATCCACACGTGAGTCTGAGCTCTCACAGAGAGAAAATGAAAACGAAACTTAACTGCAGCAAACTATAAAAGCAACACTTCACGCTTGTTTTGCCAACACAACGTGGCGTCTCTGTCCTGAAAACACGGTGATAGTAATGAATATTAATGAAGTTGCAAAATGGAGCGCGCTGATTGGTTTGACCCAAGCCTTACTCATGCATTAATGCAACACACTGTAAGACGTAATAAGACTCACTCAGGCACAGACGCCCAGTCTGCACGCTGGAATACAACGCTATTATGTCATGACCGTGACGCAGCTTCAAAAATTCGTTTCAAACAGGAAGTACGAATTTGCTTAAAATAACGCAAAAACAACCAATTTACACTTTTTAGTGAAATATAGGTGTCCTAATAGTGTTTTTAGCAGTGTGGGACACATATACGACTGTCAACAGCTCAAAAAATGTGTTTTGGTGTTTCGTAACCCTTTAATAACTAGCAATACACTCGCAAGTGCCTAGAGCACAGTAGTGGCCCTGTACCCTTTTCACACCCTAAACCCTTACAGCTTTCACATGCTTTCAGTGCCTCTGTGATAGTTGAATAGAGTTTTTTACACTGTGTTTAAAAGAAATTGAGCATCAATGACACATGACTGGCGCAAAAAGGACACTAGCAAGCACCGTTCTAAAAGATATAATGATGAATTGGACACTATGGTCAGCCATTTTAAGGCTGGAAGATTGCATGTGCACATGAACTCTGCTATTAGAGACAGGGAAATTAAGGCCCTAGCAATAACTGAAACACTGAAATAATGCCTTTACAACTACTTAGCACAAAACAGAAACTCTATTTCCCTATACCATTCTCCAAAAACTGAGTAATAATGCCTTAGCTAACCACATTAGAATGATCCTGATCATCCTATCAACCAGACAGAAATGTGCTAGAACAGTGGTTCTCAAACTGTGGTACGCGGGCTTACTTCTAGTGGTACGTGGAGGAATCGCTGAGTAATGAAAGAAAACTTATATACCATTTTAATCCTTTGATGCGTACAATAACACAGATGTGATCAGCATGGGCTGTTCTCTAAAGCCTATACGATCAATGCACTGTGCTTAGAATGTTTACTTTAGCGCATTGTGTCATTAGCTGCTAAAAAGCAATCCTATTGGTGTAAAACTAAAGAAAGAGGTGCATGTCGCTTGCAGAGCAGATAGGTGCTACAGCAGTGGTCCCCAACCCCCGAGCCACAGACTGACATCGGTCTGTGGATCAATTGGTATAGGGCTGCACAAGAAATTATTAATTATTTACGTTTTATTTATTATCTGAGTTAGAACGATCTTTTATTTTGAAACCACCATATTCTCTTATTACATCTGGGTCACTTGAGCTAAAAAAAATTAAAATCCACAGGCTTGCAAAATGAGTAACAACTGCCAACGAATGGATCTGCAACCCATTTGTCAACAAATCAGGTGAATCCAGCATGTCTGTGCAAGAAGAAGATCAACTGCTGTAGATTGCAATTGATGTTAAAATATTGTGTCATTTCCATGTGCAAGTTCGTTATTTATAATAAAGGAGCAAGCAGCGTGGTGCACTCATGTATTCCAGATGTAACCGCGCCGGTCCTACACCACCAAACTCACTCCGAGCTGGGATCGAATCGGCGACCTTCCGCATGGGAGTTGGTTGCTTTAAAAAAGAGGCTAAAGACCATGGCCTCTAGCATCCGTGACTAGAGCACCTTTAGAGGTCAGAGGAGTGGAGCACCTTTAGAGGTCAGACGAGTGGGGTTTACCTGGACTAGCTGGCCTCCGTTACACTCAACCCCCTAAACCTCACTCCCATACAAGTCACGGCACCAATGTAACACCCACCAGTCCTACATCACTCAATCCGCTCCGAGCTGGAATCGAACCAGCGACCCTACGCATGGGAGTCGGTTACTCTATCAAGGAGGCTAAAGACCATGGCTTCTAGCATCTGTCACTAGAGCACCTTTACAGGTAAAAAGAGCGTGGTTTAGCACAGCACTTACTAGCTAGCCTCCGTTACACAGGCGTACTCAGTTAAAACATCTTAACTTTTTTAGAATGCTACACCGCGAGTCACGTGACAAGAACCAACTGATCAGCTTCATATTTTGTATGGAATATAATTTTGTTAGACTAATGCTCTCAGAAAAACACAGAACACCCAAACACTGCAGTGCTTTTAAATTTTCTCTTCTAATAAAACTTGTATCAGAGTGCAGCAATGTTTTGTCAGCTTGACATCCTCTGAGAAAAAAATGGGTTCCCTAGCAATCTACATACAAGTTAAGGTTTAGATTTGAAAAAGTTTGACAAATATGTCATATGTACATGCAACATGTATTTAAAAATTTATCTAAAATTGTATAATATGTAGGGCTGTCAAAATTAGCGTCTTAATGCATGTGATTGTTTTGAATTATTTAAAGCATAAAAAAAATTGAGCAAATAATGCAGTTGCTTTTTTTTTCCTGTTGTGGCCGACGTGTTCAGGGCCGGCGCGTCCTTAGAGGGGGACTAAGCGGCCACCTTGGGCAGCAGAATAGTGAGCAAACTCCCTGGTCCTCACTTTCATCCACTACATTCACCCCCTCCCTCACAGTCCTCACTTTGATCCGCGAACCGGTCACTTTCTTTATAATTTTCGAGTTGAGGGCGGCGTGATTGCTGTTTGCCTAGAGCACCAGTTTAGCTAGCTCCGGCCCTGTGTGTGTTTACCATGCAAAGAAATATAGATAAGACCAAGGACATGCTTTTAGAAGGAAAGTTTCAGTATAAACCAGTTAATGTCGCATCACCAGGCTAGTCTGCGTTTCCTCCAGAGTTTCATGCAATTTCGAGTGTTTCATTTTTAATCTTTAGACTTCTACTGCAGTTCAGCAGTTCACTCTCATTCAGCATCTTTTCATTCTGGATGTTTTAATGGATTTTAATACCGCATGGCAAACAGAAAGAAAAACCTCCACATTTCGGGACTCGCGTGATCCTTTAAGGCAATAAAAAATCACTGCTTACATGGCAAGCAGGACTCCTAATCAGCATTATCTTAATCATAAAGTTGGAGTATCGGTGTCGATGTAAATGTACTCAGTGAAAGTGCCAGATGAAGTCTAAGCTGTCAAAGACAGCCCGTTCCTCACCTTTAAGCTGCTTCCATGAGCCCTCAAATGTTTCATTAAGTTTGACGTGTTTCCACCCTACATGCAACTTTTGTAATGCGTCTGCTTCACGTTGCTGTGTCAGAATCCTTGCTTGTAAAATACAGCCATACTTTATAGTGCTTAGTTTAAGCAAATTTAAAAACGCGTGTTGATGAATCTAAAGGAATTCCTCGCTCACCAGGTGCGCTGCACTGCGCGCGTTGTCTGTGTGTGTGTGTGTGTGTTTGTAGTCCACTTAAAATCCAACAAGGAAATCATTTTTGTTTGTTAATGGCATTGATTGTTTTGAAATTCAAATGGCACTTAGGGCCTACTCACACTATGCCATCCGTACCGTGCCCAGGCCCATTTCCCGGATCGTTTAAGAAGTGTGAGTGCACTGAATCGGGCTCAAGCACGGTTCACTTGGCCGGCCCTGGCCCGGTTGGAAGAGGTATGCCTGAGCGCGGTTCACTTGGGCTTTGGCGCGGTACGCTTGTGTGTGAGCGCAAAACGCGCCAAAGCCTGAAACTAAAAGCGAGACGTGACTTTTAAGGAGCTGTTTCATATGGATTTATTAATGATTCTTACTGTTTAGTGAACACAAACTGCTGTAGTTTATTAAAGACGAGAACTCCTCACATCACGACAGCTGCGCGGCTTCAGCAGACCTCCTCATTCCTGTAGCAGGAGAGCTTTATGATTGTTTATGAGCGCCAAAAGTGGCGGATCTGTTCGGCGAAATATCTGACTAGTGTCACCGCATTCCTAAGGACTGTTTGGCGAAATAACTGACTGCATGTCACTGCAAAACAAACGACTGAAACGATATATCTAGAGAAATGTCCACTGTGCTGCGGAGTGAGAGAGCGCTTCTAACTGAACAGCACAGCAGTGATGAAGTAAGCGCGCCGAGGCCCGTTTGTGGTGTGAGTGCGGGCCATCGGGGGAGACGGGAGGTGGGACAAGTGTGCTTTGGCCCGGTTCGAGGCAACTGTACCTAGTGTGAGTACGGCCTTACATACCTGTGTTTTTATTTCTTTTATAAATACAGCGTTTCGTAATTAATCATGATTAATTACAAAAAAATGTGATTAATTATGTATTTTTTAAAATCATTTGACAGCCCTGATAATATGACATATAGCCCATATTTGTGACATCCAAACATTTCCTGATTTTGATAGGCTACTAAGTTAATACTTTACATTAAAATACTGCAGCTTTCTTTTTACTTTTTAAGAACAGCGCCATTTTAGTTAACTTTTAAAAGCACATTTTAATTTGAACATTGATGTTTTTTTACCTGCCAATGCAGTTAATGTATAAACTATTAATAATGTTTAAAGTGACAATAATACCTATACTTAATAATAGGAATTAACATGCCTTATTTTTCAACTGTGCAGTGCTGTAGCTGCTTAATCAGGCCTACTACGCTGCTGTATTTTAATACTGGTCATTATGGTGGTACTTGGAGAGAATTTTTTTCTGAGGTGGTACTAGGTGAAAAAAGTTTGAGAAACACTGTGCTAGAAAACATTCAAACTTATTAGCAAATGGACCTTAATGCCCCAGATCACACCAAATACTCAAATCATGCCAAATACTGTTCCACAATCAAGCACCAGTAGCGTTTTCTAACTGTTGATCATGTATAAAATAGTGCTTGTTTTGTTGATTATAAGTATCTAGGTTGCAATTGGGAACTGATTCATATTAAACACATCAACCTGTTGTCAAAGTCGAGATTAGTCAGTATGTTTTCGGCATGTGCATTTGGGCAGCTCACACAAACAAGCCTTTTTACAGCTGTTGTCGTAGTAATAAGGTCAGTGGCGCGCTCACGTGTCAAAAAGGATTTGCACTAGCACTTCACCGTTTAACAGGGCTGTGGACAGAGAATTGTGTAACCCAATTTGTGAGTGTGTGATCTTACGTGTGGGCGTGTGTGGAGTGCTAACACTTGTGCTAGCAGATAAAGAGAGTACTCACTCGTTTTGTTATCACGGGACGACAAAAAAGTGACTGAATGAATAAGTATCTACATTTAATATTATGGCCATGCTGGAGGTTACCTTCACAGACAGTGCCCGCAGTGCACTGTGCTTGACTGCCTGGCACAGTTTGGCATTTTTAAGGGTGATGTCCAACATGAAAGCAAGAGGGAGGGATGGCGGGTGGATGACAGAGAGAGAATAGTGATGCCGAATAACACGATGGCACACTGACCCAGTAATGCTGCAGCTGCACTGCCAGTGGGCCTGCTCTGCCCTACTGAACTGCACCGATTCTACCCCCCGTAATAAACCCATACACACACATTCACACCCAGCTGTCGCTTATTTTGTCTGCTCATAATAACGCCCTATGAGATGCACAATGCTGAAGATGGTGTAAAGAGAAGGCAGAGCTATTTATGAGAGGAAAACAGTGCTGACACACTGCTTTATTGCAGCTTGGCGATGAGTAGCGACGGCGTGCACACAAAACACACTGGCTTTCTTTCCACACGCAGCACAAAGAAACAAAATGGAGGGGCGACGAACAGAAAAGGCAGGGATCTAAATGATGGAGCCGTGGCTTTTGAGCTCGAGCGCTCTAATAGAGAATAGTGTGCTTTGGCAAACATGCTGTGGACTTTCTGGGCAGAGAGATAAGCTCGATTTTGGTTGACAGAGGCTAAATGTAATTAATGGCAAATGGAGAAAGCAGTAACCCTCGCTTGTATATGGCGGTTTGTGTGTGTGTGTGTGTGTGTGTGTGTGTGTGTGTGTGTGTGTGTGTGTGTGTGTGTGTGAGCGAGAGGACAGTTTTTAAGATTCTGGGGTGAAGAAAATCGTCTCTCCGGCCAAGAGCTGTAATGAGGCAGTAATGAGAGATACCTTCATCTCTGTTGTCAGGTTTCTTATCAATCGCTCTGGGCTGTTGTGTTAGCTTTAAAGAAATATTTATTATTATTAGCTATGTTTCCATCCAAAGATGTGAATGAAAATTAAATGCAAAACTGGAATACCATATAAAATGTGCAAATAAAGCACCGTTTACATCCAAGAGAACTTCCTGATAAAAAATAAATAATGCTGTGGGCCTTTCTTCGTACATAATAAATGACTTACACTACAGAAGATGAAGATGAAACTTAACGAACATGCAGTGACTTTTGGAGCTGCAAGACCCCAGCCAACAATCGTGTTTTAATAGATGTCCAATAGACATCTAAACGTAGACAGCTTGGCTAAAACATGGCTAAACTTGGGATGTCAGTGAAAATCTAATAGACATCTAAGAATAGCCCAAAACTAGTCGTCAAATAGACAGATTAGCAGTGATGAAAAGAGTAACAAAAATTCATACTTAAGAAAAAGTACCATTGTCTAAAAATGTAGTGTAAGTGTAGTAAAAGTATCTGTTGTAAATATTTCTCAAAGTGTGAGTAAAAAGGAGATCTTTTTAAAAGTACACAAGAGTATTTAGTATGACGCTGTTACACTGATGCATTTACATGTAATTTGTGGATGTGTGTAAACGTAACATTCTGTAGTGCAATTTAATTTAGTTACTGCCCAGCAGGCACACAATGTCATAAGACGTTAATATTAGGTTAGATTAAGGTTGTGATGTCAGGTGACCAAAATTCAATGTCTAGGCAGAGTCTAAGGATTTAGGTTGTGTTAGAAAGTGGCCAAACACTAATGTCGAGCCAACATCTTAAACCAACATCATACTGATGTTAAATCCTGACATTTATTTGTCAGGTACGGCAACTAAAATCCAATATCTGATAGACATCATAGTGGTAAAGTGCACACAGCGTCAAACTGTAGCATTATAGGCATTGATATTTGGTTGATTTTAGGTTGGACATTGGATATCGATGTCGGACTGACGTTTGTTTCTGATGTCAACCCGCTTTTCTTTTCAAAACAAAATGCAACATCTCCATGACATTGGGGTACAACGTTAATCTGATGTTATGTTGTCGTCCTGTGCCTGCCAGGTGTTTAGGCCATTTTGGTGATGGGGACTTTTAATGCTTCCAAACAGTTTGCTGCAGTTATAAGTCACCCATGTCTTGAGGTTGTTCAGTATGATGCGATTTACCTTCTATGTGTGATTTGATCGGACAGGATTCTGTTATTTTACACTACTGCAGATCAGACAGACTTTATGTGTGTAGTCATTTACATCTGTTTATTTGATGACTAGTCTAGTTTTAGCGTATTTTTAGACGTACATTAGATTTTCACTGACAGCCAAAAATTAGCCTCGTTTTTGCCAAGACAACTATGTTTAGACGTCTATTAGACATCTTTTAAGAACAAAAAATGTTTTCCGGGACCGCTCTTTGGGATTATAACCACTTAAGACAGTTCTGGAAGGTAATAATACAGAATCACTTTGATGAAAGAGCCACTTTGATGAAATGAACCAAAAGCAGCATTTTAGATGATTTACAATGTGGTCGGACCACTGGTTTGTCCATTAATGCCGTACCAGTGCACCCTTTTTATATTTTTGATAAAAGTTCAATTCTGTGCATAAGTCTTTAAAACCTTTTCCATTTGGAAGTTTTATGAAATATTCCAAAATGCTCATCAAAATAGGTGGATGAAAACAAAACTATTGTTGAAAAGAATTGTGCTGTTTACTTACAATTTTTTACTTTAAAAAATTGAAGCAATCTGATAAAGGGTGTATAACCCAACTTCAAAAACATTTGGCAGCATGAATTAAACACCACAATACATTATATTCCAGGTTTCTAAGATTTTTGTTTTTGTTAGTTGTTTTTAAAACTAAATTGTAGTCACTTAAAATATATTTATAAATGTAAAGAAGATCTGTTGAGCCTTCGGCAGTTTAAGTTGCCTGTGGGCTGTGACTGGGTGAGCCTGCTGGCAATTCTATACCCCTTGTCCACTCCTTCTTTAATTCAACACATTTCCAGTGAAGAGGCTGGAAAAACTGGCTCCCAGCTTTCTTCAGTGCCTGGGGGACAGGTAATGTCCTCACTAAAGTAAGCAGAACAATGTCATCTCGGATAGGCTATACGGATGCAACACAATACCGGATCACACAAAACTACATTATTTCCATTATTATCAACAAAGCCGGAAGTGCCAAGTTGTGACACATTTTCAGTCGACAGATATTTATACCCCTGTTTTAGATTACAAAGCTACTCCAGGCACTTTGTTTTCCTCTTTCATCTGAAATCTATGCACAAATGTGAAAAAATCACACTCCAATCTGGTTTCTTGAGGGCCAATGTCCTGCAGAGTTTAACTCAAACCAACTCCAACACACTATTGAGTGTGAAGACCTTCATTAGCTGGTTTGACTAAGATTAGAGCTAAAATATTGAGACAGTGCCTCTCAGGAAAAAAGGGTATAACTTTCTCTTGATCAGGCTGCCAAATTTAGCTAACCAGCAAGCATTTTTTTTCGGACTAACACAAAAATATGGAAAGCACAGTCTTTTTCTGATATATAATACTGGTATATTTTGGGAAATTATATATTTTTTTTTTACAAAGCACCAGTAAATGTAACCGCGACACAAACCCACAGTTTCGGACATACACTTTTCCTTGATAATCAGTTTTTGTGATGCTACAAACAGCATATGCATGCTGCATTCACTTGGTGGTACTACGTCAAGGCAGTGTGCAGAAAAATAAGTATATGCAGCCCTTAAGGGTATATAAATTACTATTTGAAGGTACTAATGTGGACCTAGGGACCAATGAAGTGTGCTTTCAGTAATGATGTTTAATCCTGCTCCTGTAGGGCCAATACTGTTTAGTTTCAGCCCCTTTTTCAAAAAAAAAAAAAAAAAAAAAAAAACAATTACCTGAAGGTTGCTAGTCCAAGGACCTTGGTATATGGATTCAGGCATGTTTATAACGAGTTTACCTCTAGTTGTGCACTGTTGAAATTTTCTACCTTTTGTTATGTTCAGGATGAAAACATCCACTAAATATAACTGCTGTAAAAATGCATCAAATTTATATATATATATATATATATATATATATATATATATATATATATATATATATATATATATATATATATATATATATATATATATATATATATATATATATTTGCATAAATCTGTCAATCAATCTCAGTCCTGATCAAAACTACTAAATGTTTTTAAAAAAATTCATGATTTTAACTCTTTAGATGCCAAATTTATAAATGATGTCAGTGATTTTAGTGAAAAAAAAACCACACAAAATGACTTATTTTCAATATAAAAAGTAATTGTGGATTGGATTTTTTTTTTACCTTTTATCACCATCACTAAAGGATTTTAAGGTTTAAAGCTGACCTTAACATCAATAAAACACAAGCATTTCACACAGAGGCCGTCCATACTTCTCAACATCAAAAGGCAGCCGGTGCATAAATACACAGTCTTTGTTTTTGTTTACTGCATGTAGTTCTGAGAGCTGAGATGCATATTTTGATTATTTCATACGGATCAAGGTAAGTGCGCAAAGATCATTCTCACACTCTCAGACAGACATACACACACTTTAATTTGCTTTTATACTCCTTATAACTCCATATAAAATCCAAAAAACTAAGCTTTTTTTGCACTGCCCTATCTAAAGGGTTGAAGGTGCCAACTGATCATCAATAGTAAAAATTAAAATTTTTACCTCTTACCAACAGGAGAAACCACCAACAATCAAAAATGCATGATTAAATGGTGTCATGGTTTTGCAATCAAAAAAATATGATTATAATGGAAGCCAATGGGGCAAAACAGTCACCTAAATAGGGAGAAAAAATTTTTAATCTTATGCTGCACAAAAGCTAACAATGCATCAAAGCCAATGTTGCTATTAATCTTTTACATGTCCAACACTGAAAAATGGTTTTAAAAAATCCAGTCCACAATTACTTTTTATACTGAAAATAATGTTTGTTTTTTTCACCAAATCAGTGACATCATTTACGAATTTGGCATTTAAAGAATTAAACTCTTGTAGTTTCTAAACAATTAAGTGGTTTAGATTAAGATTAAGGTTGATTAACAGATTTATGCAAAAATAATAGAAAAAAAATGTGTCAAAATAAGATTTGTCACCAAAAATCAATCCACTTGCTAAAACACAGGAAAATTTATGGGCGATTTAGGACTCAAAATCACCCCAGAGTGGATGAAAACATCCCTAATAGCACATGAGGGTTAACGTTATAAAACAATGTACTCTGTAAATCATTGTGAGAATTTAGCTTTTGATATTAAATTGTGATCTCAAAACTAAAGTTTAAAGTTTAAAGTTTGAGATCTTGTTTGTGGACAATTTCATTATTATTCAAGTGTGAAGTATGGGAAAAGGCAACTTGGTTCAGACAGAGTGTCTCTCCACTTCACTTACTTCCCATTTCTCATTTGTAAAAGCATTCAGTTTTTAGGATGAGCAGCACCATCTTCTTTGCTTTCCTCAAAGAAGCGCAGAATGACCAAAGCAGTGGGGGCGAGCCATTATTCTCTCTTTTGTGCAGATAAAAAAACGATGTCAAAGGTTCTCTTGCTGCTCAATGTGAATGACAGCCAAAGTAGGTCACTAACCAAAATTTGAGGGAGAGCAACACTGATGGCAAAGCAACTCAAGAGATGAGCCAGGACATGTCTGGAAAGCTGCCCTGTCCCTCCGCATTGGAGGACATCTCAAACTATGGCTGTATATTAACCCTGAAACGACACTGAAGCCTTTGGGATGATTTCCTCATGCTTATCGCATATGCTGAGATAACAAAACAGCTGTTATCACTCGGGATGGCATGGTGCCATCACCAAAATAGTCAACGTAGAAGAGGAAGTGGCTACACGGAGGATCTGAGGAAGTAGCCCTGTTGGGGACTGTCACAACAGCTTACTATTTTCATAATGGTTGTAGCCCTGCTGTATTTGCGGATGCAAATGCTGCTTCAAAGTGACCGCATGCTGGCTGCCTCTAAAATTTGGCCTCGTTAACCCCACTCTTCACAGGGGTGCGAGACTGAGCACCACCAGACAGTGCGTTCGTTTGCGCAGGTTGCAGATCAGTGGCGAATACGAGAACTGGATGAATGCTTATGTGGCAAAGGGCCGTTTTGGGTGATCCCTACTCGCCCCCCTCTGCCAGCACTCAAGTTTGACCTCTACAAAAGCCACGGTCATAGGCTCGTTGTCAATACAGTCCCTTAATTAGACAACAGCTCAATCCAAATGACTGTTTACCAAAGCTTATAGATTTAATTAAACATTCAAGCCCTTTTCAATGACAATGATTGTGCCGAGCTGGTACAACAGTATGCTTTGTGTGACAGTCATTAAAACTCTCTTTATGGGATGGCGAGTGGGGGGAGATGCAAAAGCAGTTGAGCTCTCCGGCTTCGGAGCGAGCCTTAAACAAGCCGGGCTTTGTGATGTTGCTGTCTTTGAAGTGAGCGAGATGCACTGACAGTCCTGAGCAGGAAGGCTGCCGCGAGCTCATCCCTGTTTCGTCCCTCCCACAATCCTTTGCTCCTCAGATAAGATTGCTTGATGTCAGATATTGTCAGAATGCCCTGTCAGAATCGTGCTATCCTACTGGGGTTACTAATAACATCTGTGGATTGTGTTCAGGCTCATCAAATCAGAAAAGAGGGGTGTGGGTGCAGACATGTTCAGAGTACAGGATGTGAAGCCCCGTCGAGGTGCATGATGAGTAAGAGTAAAATGCGCATTGAATTTGCAATAGTTGGGTCATCTTGTGAAACTAGTGCTTAAATGGATTTCTCTATGACTTAAACGTTCGATCAAACAAATAAAGATTTTGAGTGATACTAAATTACACCATGCCAAGCTAAATCGAAACAGTGGGATGTAATTATGCCTTCAGAAAAAGAAAAGGTTGACAAGAACAGGACTGACATTTTTACAGTGCAGTTTGAAATGACAAATGTTTAAGTTCTGAAACTGAAAGATGCTTATAAGTAATGTAATTGCTTGCTGAAATATTTAAAGAAATACACAGTTAAATTTGGCTTATTATAGAAAGTTATGGTAACATTTTGGCTGATATTTCAAGATCTCATTCATAATTTAGTTATTTGTTCCACAAGGATATTAGTGATGTGAAAAAAAAATCAAAATTGATCACATCCAAAATAAAAGTTTCGACATATATGTGTGTGTGCTGTGTAAATATATATTTTTGTATATGACATGCATGCATATATTTGAGAAATGTTTATATACATTTAGATAAAAATTATATATGATACAAGTTATACATTATATAAAAATGATAAGTTATATAAAATAATACATTCTAAAAATCCATGTAACAAAATAGTGTTATAGTTTTGTTTTATATGTATGTGTGTATCATATATACATAATAAATATATAACACACACACATATTATGTCGAAACAAACTTCTAATTTGATGAGTAGTTCTCGAATCTGATTGGCTGATAGTCGTAATAACAGCAGTCCTACAGCTTCCTCACTCTTGTGTATTACTCCGCCCACATAGAGTGACAGCAGATCAATGAACTCACTAAAATTTGACAAATATTGCTGGTGTTGGACAACATATTGTACTTTTGAGACTTTCAGGCAATAATGTTGTTTAGATTGCAACTATGTAGTTTATTTATAAGGAGAGTGACTATTTTAATTATTTATAATTTTAGCGATACAGCACATCGGATGCCATTAGCCTGTCATACTGAGCAGAGCAAAGATTGTTGATGTTGTTCATCCACAAGATGGTGACAGAGACTGCATGATAACCCCTTAGAGAAGAAAACTCAGTGTAATTTCTAACTACAGCTGATAAAATCATTATTAAACTGGTAAGTGACTAGTTCAGTAAAATGAAAAAAGAAATGCCTGCATGTGTTTAGCATTTTCCTTATTGCAAACACAACAGTAATCTAGTAGTGTTTGCACTGATTTGACTTTTTTGTGGTTAATTAATGTGATCTCCCGATTCCAACAGAGATATACTGGGAAATATATATAGATTGATGGCATTTCATGTTGTTCAGCCTTATAATCTCGCAAAATCACCTGTTTGGTCATCTTTTTAGATATTATGCTTGAGAATCATTCAAATATTAGCTCTAAAGTGATGCATATGAAGTAGCAACGATTTCTGCTGTTCTGATATCAGCTGCAGATGTGAATGAATGGAAGAAGAAAGTAATTCATTGTGCAAAAGGATTTTTAGACTCTTATGTTTAATTTCCTTTTTATATACACGATTATGCCGTCAAACTGTTTTATAGACGCAATATCACACTCGTAGCAGTATGATATAGTTGTATGTCATCACTGGTGGGACACTAACCACAATGCACGCCTCCCACCAGTGCACCATATCGCACTGCTACTTTGCTCATATATATATATAAATAGCTCACCACCCTTTTAATTTAATTTGTATATGCATTGAAAAACAGTTATACAACTATGACTATATTTTACACTATTGAATTGCTTTTTGCAAGGTTTTTACATAAAAGCAATCGCTGATTATATAATCCCTAAATTGTAGCCATAAATTTTGTAAAGGAAAGGATTTTTTTACAAAGGAAAACAGCACAGCAGGAGACGGGCCTAAGATCAAAGATTGCAGCCACAGTATGTGTTGCGAGCCACTATATTCGTCTCTCTCAAAGAAATGTAGGACTCGTGGACATTCAGGCTTGCCTCGTTAGCACTCTATACAATTTAAAGTAGGCCATGTTTGCTTTCGATGGGCTGATAAGAATAAAAAAAGCTCATGAATTCCTACAGTCCTGGTCATAAATAAACGGCAAGGACTGTAAACCATTGAACAGCTCAACAAAAGGACCTGAATGACTAAATAGCTCTATTAGCTATTTACATAATTAGCCATTGACAGAGGCTCATTGTGTTGTTTCTCTGTTACAGTGCAAGTCCTGTGTTTGCACTTGCTGATCTATTGGAGGGAATCTTTTTGGATTGCTCAATCAATATCTCTCTGCAAGTAACAGACATCTTGCCAGAGTTTGTTTGGGATGCTCCAGTATTAAGCGGTAATGTAACTGTAATGTCAATAAAAAAGACCCTACTTGCGTGGGATCAGCTGTTTGTGGGAATTAGCGAGTTTTACAAGAATCAGCTTGCACTGTGGTATGTAAACACTTGAGACGTGTGTTCAAAACAGAGTGAAACCTTTGATGGAGCCGAGGGAATTTGGGGAATTCTTTTGGAATGCCTGGCATTTGGAGGGAGGAGAGATTGGTACCCAGGGGAAGATTTCACAGCTCACGAGACATAACGGGGCACTCGTATTTCACTGTGTGACCCTTATCTTACATATTTCACCAAATATTTCATTAAATAAATACACAAATGAAACAATTGTTGGCAAAGAGCAGTTATAAGTAGCATGGCTCATACTGAAATCTCTCAGTTTTGATCGTAGACTAGTATTTAGTCATAGCGAAGTTCAATTTGAGCCATTGTAGGTCTTTTGAAACTATAGAGACGTGAGAAAAATGAGAGTGGGGTTTGCTCTACATTAGATCCTCTAGCAATGTTTCCAATCAACTTTTTATTGCACATTTTGGAATATAGCATAAAAATGCTTAATGTTAACTACTTACTACCTTGACCAAACTGAATAAAAAAATAAATGTTTTATGAGAATCCTATGACAAATTATATTTTGTTGTTGTAATTGGTCAATGCCTCTAAAGAAACATCAGGACCCAAGAAAGATTCTTGGTGTACAGATTTGAAAAATGACATAACAGAGAGTGGAGCCAAATATGCGTTAAAGCCCAGAACTTATCAATTTATACTAGATTTAAAATGACTCAATATAACTGGGCAATGCATATGTGAATCACACCTGAAAAACTGAACAAGTTTAACCCAAACATTCCAGATATATGTTTCAAATGCCAAAAACATATAGGAACATACTTTCATTGTATCTGGGAATGTGAGGTGGTTAAGATTTTCTGGCGAAACGTAATCACATTAACCTCCTCAATTATTTTAAAACCAATTCCAGTGATACCTGAAATGTGTGTATTGGGTTTTTGTCCTGTAAGTTTGTCATTATCAGGTTATTAAACTAAAATGACTGACTTGTGTCTTGTTATTGCAAGGTGTTTGATAGCACTTTATTAGCACTTTATTGGAAAACAGAAAGTCCATCTATTGACCACTGGCTGAAAGATTTGACACATTACAGTGCACTGAAAAGAATCACCTACAGTATAAATTGCAAATCAAAAGAGTCCCATAAAATTTGGGATCTGTTTATACAATTTTTGGAACAAAACCATGCAATTGCACAAGCAAATACCTCTCACGCTACTGGTTAATTGATCGATATGTGTATTTTTGTAAGTGGAATACAGTATATGTTTTTATTTGCCTTAGCCCACTTATAACAATACATTTACCTGATCAACTAAATTTGGATGCTTTGGGGGAGGGAAGGGAGAGGAGTTAAAATCTAAAAAAGTGTCATTTTATTTTAAATTTCAAGTGTTTTTTTCTACATTAAAAATGTTTAAAAAATGCTTAATGTTAACGCCAAGGCAATTTGAAAATGTGCATCAAAACTTGCACACAAGTGAGTATAGGATAAACATTTTATCTAATACAAAAAATAAACACAAACTATGATGGAAACACATTTACTGGATAAAATTCCAGAATGCACGTCAGAAAATTGATATGATTTAGTTTAACAGATTAAACAAAAATAGGGAAGATGGAATGGCATTAATGGACAAACCAGTTGGCCAACCACATTGCACAACATCTGAATGTTATTTCGGTGATACTAAAATCTCTCAGCCCGTCATCAAGTGTTTTGGTTTTATTACCTTCAGAACTCTTGAGTATCTGTGCCTCATGTCTCTAAAAACCACTGTTTGTTGATTGCGTTTTGTCTTCTTTTAAGGTGCAAGTTCCAAATTAAATTTTTCTATTTGATATTTGAAACAGAGATGTGGATTCGCAAATGTTTTATGTGTAATTCCAGTTTTGTGCAAAAATCTAGGCCTAAATTGCGTCATTGAATGAAAACATAGCTAGGAGAAACAACTGAGATGTTAAAACTGTCTTGTCTCTTACTACTTTGGAACACAGAAATGACAGTGTTTGATTCAGAGACCCTGAATTAAATGGAATCTATCCAAATATTGATAGCAAATGTGGATCATGTACTTAAATGTAGATCAAATAATGAATTCAATCCGATAAAATGTAATTACTGCAGAATAACAGGGCAGTTTAAAGCTTGTTCAAACAGAATCAACACACATTCATTTCAGCATTTAATTTAGTTTTATTTTTCTATTTAAATGTTAGTTTTGTTTTCATGTGAATAGCCAATCAGAAATATAAAAATAAATGTATACAAATATATAATTAAATCTACAGACCTATCAGAAAGTAAATATACACTTACATTTATTTCAAAGTAAATGAACTGAAATTAAAAACCCTCATAATTACATCAACACCCTCCATTTAAAGCTGATTCTCGTTAAACTGTTACATAAAAAACGAAACTCAAGCATTATATGACGAACAGATTTATTTTAGGCTTTCATTCACATTTACCAACTTCCAATGTTAAAACATGCTTGTTTGATGTGAAAACCAACGTTGTAAAGTTTGTGTAAACCGAATTTTTAAAAAAAATTCAAGGTTTCATAAATGCTTTTCATATATTTTATTATTTCTTTTTTATTAATGTAAACCTAAGTGCTTCAATCCAGTAGGTGTTCATTTTAAAATATTTTACAACACTGTAAAACTTAACAGTCAATTTTATAACTTGCCGTTTATTACTTTAAATCTAAATGAGTGTAGTTAACTCAAATGGGTTTGGGTTGCCCTAACTTGCTGGGTTTTACAGTACTCAGTAGGTTTGAGTTCTCTTCATGTATTGGGTTCAGGCCCGGATTGGCTAATCGGGAGGACCGGGAGAATTCCCGGTGGGCCTGTCCGTTTTTTGGCCGCGAGGGCCGGTGTCCCTAGTTCCAGAATCGGTTGCTCTCAGCAGTCACACTTTTTAAAAATAATAAATTTATTTACTTGACCACAGCCTTCTTATTCATTATTTTACCGCAGCTCTGCTCTTTTTATCTATTTTCTCGTAGCCTCGTGAGCAGGATGCTGGTTAATGATGATATAACTAGAT
Organism: Danio rerio; assembly: GCF_052040795.2. NCBI lineage: Eukaryota > Metazoa > Chordata > Actinopteri > Cypriniformes > Danionidae > Danio > Danio rerio. Next base: position 31,918,615 of record NC_141039.2, on the reverse strand, counting down.
AAGTCACTGTTCAACGTACAGCTGTTGTGGTACAGTGGTTAGTATGTAAGATTACAATGTGGCCAACCTGGGTTCGGTCCTTGTCTGAGTAACAGTTTTTATTTTTTTATTTTTATTGTTAAGACATAATACTGTAAGGGTTGTTGAACATTTGAAGTTCTAAAAGAGCTGTTTTCTCAAAAAAAGACGTGATAGTGTAATTAGAAACTGAATTGGAAATAACCTTATTTTAATATAGTCAGTGGTGAACTGAGGTGGGCCGGTCTGAGGCTTGAAACTCCAGGGCTGAAAAAGAGTCCCACTCCGGCCCTGATTGGGTTTTACCGTGCTCAAATTGCTTCGTTTACTCAAATGGATTAAGTTCACAGAACTCATTAGGATTACTTTTTGAACTTAAATGGTTTGTTGCAATCCATTTCCTCAAATGGTTTGAGTTACCTTAATTTTTTGGGTTTTACAGTGTAACAATTTACAAAATATTTGTATAACATTCTGTTGAAGACTAAAGAAGATATTCTGATGAAACTAGAAAGTTAATGATACCTATTTACTTACAGTTTTTAGATGGATGTGAATTATACGTTAGCAATATTTCTATTCACCTTTTTTATGTGCATTTTGGATGTCCATTGGATGGACAGTTGATGTAAACACCAAGACGCGCATAAGTTTTGAAAATGTGCATAAAAACGTATGCGCATGATTAAGTAGGATAAACTTTTTATTCAATAAGAAAAGATGCACATAAACTACGATGGAAACACTTTTACCAAACAAATTCCAGAAAATGCACAATAAAAAAGTCATGTGATTTAGTTACAAGAGATCATGTGAAGATAAAAGTGTGTGTGAATGGACAAACCAGCTGGCTGAGCACACTGTAAAACATTTGAAATGTTTTTTTGGTCATTCTAAAATGCCTTAACTATTTCAGTATTAGTGTTATATTATTGATGACCTCCAGAATTGTAAAGATCGTCTGTGCTCTGCATTTCACGTCTTCAAATGCCACCACGCATTCATTGCGTCAGCATTATCTTCTGAGGTGCAAGTCATTTATTAAATAAAGAAAAGATTGAAGCAGCTTCTTGTGCCGCAGTAAATTCCGTTTTTACTTTTGATGTTTGGCGCCAGTTAATCAGAAAGTGACCATTTTGTTCTCTTTGACTTGCTGGATGGATTTATTCGCATGTCCTTAGTTCAATAATCCAGTCTTGCGCATAAATTTAACCGTATACTTGAATGACATAGTTTCACCCATAGTTTCAAATTATGAGGGGTGATTGATGCTTTAGTGAATCCAATTTATGTATTTATTTAAATCACATTTAATTTATGTACAAAACGCATTTTAGATTTTAGTGTTTTGTATTTAGTTCTAATTCCAATTATACCCCTTAGCCCTTCCCCTCGTTTTGCATGTTCACAAGAAGGGGTAAGGGTGTCCCAATTCTCTTTAGCTTGAAGGTGTAGGGCTAAGAGGAAGGGCTAGATACCCCTTGAAACAGAGATTTTTTAGGACCACACTCGAAACCAAGGGGTAGGAAAATTTCCCAGAATACACCATCTACAACGGCAGCATGGCTGCAAACAGAAGTCAGGAGATGCTCAAATTAGCATTTTTTGGTCATTATTCTGAATTTTTACAACAAACAAGCATAGGTTTAAACATATTCATAATGGCATTTGTGTTTTACCATCAAGTTTAAAAAAAAGTTGAATTTCATTCATTCATTCGTTCATTCATTCATTCCTTCATTCATTCATTTTCTTTTTGGCTTAGTCCCTTTATTAATCTGGGGTTGCCACAGAGAAATAAACCGCCAATTTATCCAGCATATGTTTTAGCAGATGCCCTTCCAGCTGCAACCCATCTCTAGGAAACATCCATACATACTCATACATTACGGACAATTTAGCCTACCCATTCACCTATACCGCATGTCTTTGGACTGTGGGGGAAACCGGAGCACCTGGAGGAAACCCAGGCAAATGTGAGGAGAACATGCAAACTCCATACAGAAATGCCAACTGACCCAGCCAAGGCTCGAACCAGCGACCTTCTTGCTGTAAGGCAACAGCACTACCTACCGCACCACTGCATCGGCAAACGTTAAAATAAAAACGCTAAATTTCGCTATCTGTAATCCCTAATAATTACTCCTGTTTAGCAGTCCCACAACATTCTGACACTCGATGACACTCGAATCCACTGTCAGAAAAGTCTAGTGGCTAGGGGTGACCTTTTTACAGTGTCTGTCTGCTATAATAGTAATGTTGTTTTCATGTGTTCACATAGATGAATGTGGTCACGGTGTAAATATACAGTATAGTTACAAGCTTATTGTCATACTATATCGTCATGATAACATGATATTGTTGCCTTCAGTGATTTCCTGAAGATAAATACCCAAATATAACGCAACGTGATCATCCATCTCGTATGAAGCAAGAGATTGCGATGACATATGATGACGTGCAGGTGTTGTAGTAGTGTTTTTTTTTTTTTTTTTTTTTTGATGCCCTTCCTCTTCACACTTAAGGGCCAAGGGGAAGGGTAAGGGGTAAAAAATAAGATTGGCAATGGGCCTTAGTGTATTCTGACCTACAATAACCTCTGATTATATAGAGGAATTAAAAACAGTCTTTAAAACTTCAATGAGTTTAAACTTCAGTCATTTTCCCACAATTTTTTAAAAATGTTTTTAAATACAGTACAAACTATGAATCAGATAATTGTTGTAGATTATGCACATCAGTTTATCAGCAAGGTTTTGAAGATATTAATAATCCCAATGTCTATGAAAATGACAGTAATCTTCATAGAGGCAAACAACACCAATCAACAAAGCCCTCGAAATAACCGAATGTAAAATCTCCTAAAGATCAGCCCCTCCCTCGCCCTCTCCGTCTCTCAGCGGTGTGTCTCTGTGCTGGGGTGGTGTCCATGGGAGACATGCGGGGGGTTTTGTCTGACTTCTCATTAGTCACGATCCCCCGCTCACACGGCGGCCATTAGAGTCCCTTCACCCAGCACAGACTAATCACTCAGTCCAGTCGTCGCTTACACACTCTACGCTCTTCCCCTCACTTTCTCTTCCTCCGTCTCCTCTAAATCTCATCACCGCACCTCCATCTTCCCATCTCCCAGTCATCATCTCATTTGGCAGACGGTTATATAGGCTATTCGCTCATCTGACGGACAATCCACTATTATTTGGGTGTCTGGTAATACCTGATGCTCTCTCTATTTTGTCCTTCATATCACCGCTTGGGTTTTTTACTTCATACTCTCCACCCTTAGGCATCCATCCCTCCTCCTCATTTATGTGCCAGTTGGTTGTGGTGGTGGTGTGTGTGTGTGTGTGGAGAGAAATGGCGGAGAGTGTTAGTGGGGTGTGTTGTTGATGGTAGTATTGAAGCGAGGCCAGGCAGTGGTCAGTGTGTGTGCTGAGTCAATAACACTGGTCCCTGTGTTCAATAGGAACAATAGGACGGGTAAGTGTGTGTGTGTGTGTGTGTGTGTGTGAGGGATGGCGAGTGGGGGAAGGTTTGGGTAACATGCCGACAGCTGGGATCGAGCTTTTGGGTGTTACAGACTTACTAGCATACACATTTTGTATTAAAATCCCCCAAATTGGTGAAAATACAGCATGAGGAATTCACAAAATATAAAAGGGCATCTAAAATAATGCATCTTGTGTAAATAAATGAAAATCCAATACATATATAGGTCATTCAGCTGTACAAAAACAACTCATTATGTTGCTTGATAAATCTAAGTTCACATTTTGAAGATAAAGGCTAATGTTTGTTGGGTTAAAAGCATTCAATATGATGTTCCTCCTGTTCTTCTAATGAATTATCTGTGGGTTTTGGCTGGTAAATGCCACTGATGTGTCTGCCACACTGACGTACCCCACTGTCTGAGTTACAATGGGGAAGCCCAGACAGGGCTCAGCTCATCCAATCAGGAACTGTCAAGTCAGTAAATGCTTATCGTCTATTGATGTGGCGGCCAATCAGAGTTGGTCCAGCTTGTAAATGCTGAGCAACCAAAGACGGCAGAGCTGCTGGGGGGCAAGACTGCTTCACGCACCCCCTGCTGGAGCACATCTCACCTTCAAAGCAGATCGCATACTGGTTTTACATTCGCAAAAATGTATGTATGTATGTATGTATATATATATATATATATATATATATATATATATATATATATATATATATATATATATATATATATATATATATATATATATATATACACACACACAACATTTTAATTAATATAATTAATCTAATTAATTAATTATATATATATATATATATATAATTATATATATATATATGTATTATATAACTTTTTTATATATTGTTCAGTGATATTCTTTTCATAAAAAAGGAAAAATGTTGCTAGAGTTATTATTACTATTATTATTGATAATTGTTCTAAACAAAACAATTAAAGCAAATAAAAATCCTGAAAAGAGGGTTAAGTCAAAACACAAAATATGTACAAACCAAAATAAATGTAATAGAATCTGTTTGTATTTGTTTTTATCGTTAATAAATAAACAAAGGCATTGATATTTGAAGAGTTCAGATGCAAAAAGTTCTAAGTGCTGTCTGAAAATTCAATCAAAAATGAACATTTTTCTCAGCCTCCTTTCTTTATGTTGAGTTATTTTACTTTAAAGACTTATTCTTTGCCATAAAAGTGATATTACTAAACATACACACAGGAGCCTGATAAGAATTCTCATTTTAGAGGAAAATTTCACACAACATTTAGAGGTTTTTGCATTCAAACTATTCATTTAATTAATTAAAAATCAATTCATTAATATTAGGTTGTATTAAGCAAAAGCCTTAAGCAAAAACAGAAACAAATTCTTTATATATAATATAAAGATTGCTTCTCAAGTAACTGTATGTGTGTTTACAAATGTTAAAATATTTATAGGCCTACTGTCAAGTCAAAGTCAAAATACTATATTTGCTTATTAGACAGACAGACAGACAGACAGACAGACAGACAGACAGACAGACAGACAGACAGACAGATAGATAGATAGATAGATAGATAGATAGATAGATAGATATTATTTTCATGTTACAGAAGTTATCTAAAAATAGATAATTCCTTCCAAAATAGCCATGCTCAAAGCTTTTTTCAATGACCTAATGATCATTTTATTATCAATTGTACAAAGCTATTTATAATGAACAGCAGAGAACAGTGTGGCTTTGTCTATAAATAAACCTCATGGAGGTAGACCTATGGTAATATACAGTTAGCTGCTATATCTACACAGTAGCCTCTAAGGAGCAAGAATGGACAGCTCTGACCTACATTAGCATCAGTGCTAGCATCTGAAAACAGCGTGGGCTGAGTAGGCGTTCATTTTTTAACTGGAATGCTTCCCATGTCCCACATTTCCACCTCACTACTCCAAACATATCCACCCAGGAATCCCCAGTGAACAGGATGTTTAAGATGAAACAGCCAGGTGAGACTCTGCTTTTGTGCCAAAGAGAATAAAATCACAGCCAGTATTAGTACTGCTGGCTAAGGAAAAAATCACTATTGCTATTGCTCATACACTTCCCCCACTGTTTGTGCTACAGAGATGAATGATACCTCACATTCTTTGGTTTATAAAGGAATGGTGTGTTGTTTTCTCTTGTATGGCAGATCGTCAAGTAGGTGAAATTTTCGAAAACACACTGTAGGAAGGGCTGCACGGTGGCGAAGTGGGTAGCACGTTTGCCTCACAGCAAGAAGGTCGCTGGTTCGAGCATCGGCTGGGTCAGTTGATGTTTCTGTGTAAAGTTTGCATGCATCACAAGTCTAAAAACGTGCAGTACAGGTGAATTGGGACGACTAAATTGTCCAGAGTGTATGTGTGTAAATGAGTGTGTATGGATGTTTCCCAGTGATGGGTTGCAACTGGAAGTAGCTAATTATATGTATATATTATATAAAATATATAATAGTATTTTATATATATATATATATATATATATATATATATATATATATATATATATATATATATATATATATATATGTCCATGAGCTTGTCCACAAGCTAGTGACATATTTATGTAAACCAGTAGTGTTCAGCTGCGTGTCTTGCTCAGCCTTTTGGTACCCTTTTGTGCTAGGTACCCTTCCGAAAGGGTACCCAAAAAATGGTATGGTAAGTACCTTTTAGGCTAGTAGTAACTTTTTTTTAGTGGAAATGGCCATAAAAGTTTACCGTACCATACCATACCATACCACTCAGTGGAAACTGGCCATTAGTGTCCTAGCAACCAACCAAAACATAGGTCCAAAAACCCTAAAAAGCACATATAAACATCTTCAATCGCAACCACCACCTATACCCTCTCAACCACACAATTTTCCCAATTGACCTATGCCCTAGCAACTATACCATAGCATGAACAGAGCCCAGAACCAAATAAAAACACTCTAGCGATCAACCACAAGGCCCCAGCAACAACCTACCAATGCTTTAGCAAACATCCAGAAGGCGGTAATCACCTACCACCAATGCCTAGGCTAGCAACCACCCAGAACACCCTAGGAACACAGAATTCTGCATATCTTAGAAACCACCTAAGACACCCTAACAACAACCTACCCATATCCTACACTCAAAAGCTGACTTTTGCTGCTTGTTCAAACTACTTATTTAAAATTAGTTGAAACAACACAATTCTTAAGTGTTAATTGGGACAAATTTAGTTTTATGTTCAATCCATTTGAATTTGTAACAATAAAGTTAACTTAATAGATTTGTATTGGGACATTATGAAGGAATTGTGTGGAACAGCATTTCTTACAATGTACTCTTCTCTCAAATAAGCACTTTTGATTCTTGTTCAAACTACTTATTCAAAATGAGTTTAAACAACTTAATGCTTAATTCTTTGGCCAAACTTAATTATTTTACATTAAATCTACTTAATTTTTGTAAAAACTATTAAATTAACTTGATCGATTAGTGTTGGGACAACATGAAGAAATTGTGTGGATCTCAGCATTTTTTTACAGTATAGCAAACAACCAGAATAATAATAATAAAACAAAATCCATTAATGTCCTTGCATATGACCAAAAAATTTAAGAATCTAAGAATAAGCAAACAGCACTTAAAAACCCGTAGAAATAACATCGAAACTCCCTGGCAGCCACACTCAACACCCTAGGAAGATGGCACTGTGTTTTGCATGTGTAAGCAGCACTCAGATTGAAATAAAACTCTACTTTGCAATCATGTGCAATCACACGTGTTCTATGAAATAATGCAGCTTATCTGTGTAATAGTCACTGCATTATTGCGCAGATAAAGGACGGGGAGCTATAGTTTCTATTTTCTCTCTCTTTTCTCACACTCGACCCTGCCTTTCTCTTTCTGTCTTTCTCTTTCCTAACAGTCAAGAAGAGCCCACGCTGTGCTGTGAGATACAAAGGCCTGATGAGATGTGTGATAAATAAGACAGATGAATAAAAGGCTGAATACCACATCTCTATAACTGATTATAATGACCTTTTGATGCATATCACACCAAAAAAAGCATCAGTGTAATAGACAGAAATGGAAAATTGTGCTTGATAGCGTCTTTTTTTCGGCTTCCAGTTCAATAACAGAATTATGCAAATCTCGTAATGGCACAAACATGCCCACAAAAACTGTCAAAAGCAGTCTGCAAGGTGCAATTGCCATATTGTGAGTGGTAGCGGATGCAGCAGACTAGAGCAATCTGGCATACTACAGTACATTGGCACTGTGATCCAGGCACCTGAATCAGCTTTTTAGAATGCAGAAAGTGCGCAGTGTGTCTGGATATATGCCCGGGTATAATACTCATCTCCATCACTTGATCATCATTTGATAAATTACTTCTGCCATGGTCGACAGAATGAACAGGTGGAAAATTATTAGTAATTTTAATACTTTAAAAATATGTCACAAGTGCTGCTCTTTAGAGAGAATATATCATATAATATATATATATATGTATAGTTTTAACAAATAATTTCCGTAATAACCAGTTTCCTTTGTCTCCTAACATGAAGACAGTACATAATATTTTACTAGTTAATTGCGGCAAACAGTATTTAGAATAAATTGTGATTTAGGCCATGTTCACACTGATGCATAAAAAAACGATGTATATATAGCCTTAAAGTGGAAGTAAATTAAACAAACCTGATTAATGTAACCATTTTGAAGAAAAGGGCATGTTTTACTATAGCTTTAAGGGCAAGGTTGCTACCATCTTGGAATATCCTATTGTCTGACGTCACAGGGTTGGTTCCATTCCCTCAGCTGAACAGATACAGTAGAAACAATGGACTGAACATGGAGACAGCAAAGCCTAATTTAACCCAATGTGTGAAGTTGTGGACATGCATTCCAGAGCTGGTGAAATTACAAGCATCAAGTTGTGTCTAATATACATCAAAATATTTATGCATTTTCCATTTTTCTTTTAAATACCTTTCGTTTGAAGTACTTTGGTCAATTCTCTCACACTGGTGCAGCGCTGACTGACAAGGGGATTTAAATCTGAAATAATGCAAGTAAATTCATACATATCTTCACACTTTACAAAATAATTTCTTTGTAGATTATATCTAGACAAATTCCATTTTCAAGAACGATAAACTTGATTTCTCAACATGTATGAAGGACCTAAAAAACTGCCATGTAAAAAACAGCACAGATTTTAGATTGGTTTGAACACGAAAAGAGGTGAGCAGCTGTAGTAGTGAAAAGTGGAAGTATCTGACACTTACGAAGGTACTGGACCTTGTTGAAACTATGGTTGAAACTCAGACAGGCAGCGTAATCAAAGAATATAGAATACACAAGACATGCCACTCGTATAGTTTTTAATGAGGAAAACTGTAACAGTTTGGTGCTCAACAAACACACTGGAATCTTAGCGAATACTTGCTTCAAAGACATAAGAAATATATCCACATAAAGCTTGAAATCTGTACGTTTAAATAAACCGAGTGCAAATGAAAACAAATGTCTTTGGTTTTGTAATCATTTGTAAACCATTGCAAGGTACAGTCCGTCCTGTCATTCGCTTGGGCAACCTAAAAATATGCTGATTTTGTTTGATTCGGACATCTAGAAAAAAAAAAAAACTTATAAGACGGTTGATGTTTAATTTTATTGATGATTCCAAACATGTAATGTAAAGAGTTTGATGTTTACCCATTCAAATTGAATGCCTGAGCATACTGCCCGAGAGGCATTTCAAAGATGGTCGCTGTGTGAAATAACTTGCCTTAAGGGGACTTTGACAGAACTAACCATGTGACATCAGACACAATCAAATTCCAAGATGGCGGTTCTATCTATCTATCTATCTATCTATCTATCTATCTATCTATCTATCTATCTATCTATCTATCTATCTATCTATCTATCTATCTATCTATCTATCTATCTATCTATCTATCTATCTATCTATCTATCAATCCATCCATCCATCCATTCATCCATCCATCTATCATATAAAAAATGTTTTTATTGCATCCAAACTAAAAGTAAAACCGGAAAAGAAAAAAAGTACAATAGGAAATACCTTGCTCCATTAAAGATCACAGGGAAAATATTTTAAAAAGAACAGAAATGTCACAGAAGGGCTAATAATTTAGCCTTTAACTGAATATAGACGTCTGTTTTTCAATATCCAGTTTTGGCCAAAAGTATAGCCTTCGAGTGTTTGTCCCAGTAGTTGACCCTTCCTAAACACTGTTTTAACCTGACATTTCAGTCCATCTCTCCTGTACGGGAGGAAGACAGTGAGAAGGAGGAAGGGGGAGAGAGAGAAGAGAAGAAAACAGAGGGACTGAGATGACAGATCGCCCAAGACTGCACTCAGCTGTGCCAGCTCTCATAAATCATACATGCCTCTCAGACACGGCGCCATCTTATACTCTAATGATCAGCGCAGGCCTCTTTATTCACTCAACTCCTTCTCCCATGATTCCCTTGTTTAAAGGTTTCGCTGCTCTCAAAGCTCCATTTCATGCAGGAGGTACAGTATATTTCAGTATTTTATGCGCCAAGTTTACAGCAGATATTTCCATAAGCCTCAGGCGTTAGAAACTTCTCTTTTTTTTATGAAGTGAGTTTTTGCAGGTTTTTGCAAATGTTACAAACGGGCTCTGAAACACTGGAAATGAACAGGCCAATGTGACAAATGCTGTTCTAGCAGCATGCGACCATGCCTAAGATGACATTACTCAGCGATTTGGCAGGAAGGTATACAAATCAGCAACCAAATAGTAAGTAGCCACCTAGCAACCAACCAAAACAGCATAGCAACTGCATAATAATACTATGGCAACCATCCAAACACTGTGGTGATGGACTTTCCATTCAATTCTCTTAAGATAATGTAAAACTCATATTATCTATTGTTTACATTTATTTGCTTTTTATTTCTGTAGATAGATAGATAGATAGATAGACAGACAGACAGACAGACAGACAGACAGACAGACAGACAGACAGACAGACAGATAGATAGATAGATAGATAGATAGATAGATAGATAGATAGATAGATAGATAGATAGATAGATAGATAGACAGAGATACAGATAGATAGATAGATAGATAGATAGACAGACAGACAGACAGACAGACAGACAGACAGACAGACAGACAGACAGATAGATAGATAGATAGATAGATAGATAGATAGATAGATAGATAGATAGATAGATAGATAGATAGATAGATAGATAGATAGACGAACAGACACAGACAGACAAATAAATAAATAATTTTTTATATAATGTACCAATCATACTGTTTATGTAGCAATTCTTTGTTTCTGATTTCATTTTCAATTTTTCTAGAGCCATTTTCTCTTTGGTAAACACCCTTTTCCTCTCTGCCCAGCATGCACCTGTTTCTGTTTCCCACTGTGCTGATGGCGAGTTGCAGGGTTTGAGAGCGACTCTCTCCTCCATGCATTAAAGACACTAGCAGCTCACACGTGAGAGGGACAGACTTGAGGGCTTGTATTCTGCTGTTCTCTCTCCCACTCCACTGCCAGCTGCTCTTATGATGTGAAAGAGAATTTATAATCGGGCGGCTGAGGAGAAGAGACGAGCGGAGAGAAGCGGGAGCGAGAGAGAGGGAGGGAAGAGAAGGAGTGGAGGAGAAAGTGTTGACCTAATTCTGTGCAAATGGCGGCTCTGCTCTGCTGTGGTAGGCAGCTCTCTCTCCCTTCTCTTTATCTCTCTCTCTCTTTTGTAAATTTAATGCCCGAAAGTAGACTTCAGAAGGCATGGAGCTTCTGCCTAGTCTTTCTCTTGGGTCTTCTCCTAACAGTGTTGCTTGAAGGCTTTAAGCTTCTCTGCTGTCGCTACATTTCTGCATGCTAAGCATGTGAGGATTCTTCATACAACACAAACATGAAAACACACAATGTATGCCACAAAGTAGGCCAGTGTTAAAATAAATAATAAAAAAACAACTGCATGTGCACTTTTAAGAATGCTTACATATCGGAAGAGAATCGAAATTCAGACTGGAAAAAAAGATACACAACCTTAGGCATTTGCTTAGAACAGATTGACAACGATAATTATACAACACTATCTAAAACAAGGTCACAAATGCGTGTTTGAGTGGTCTCCAGGGGAAGCAGAGGAAAAAGTTTAAATAATGAAGAAGATTACACAGTGCCTAGTGAAAATGAAGGTCAAGGCATGAACTCTCAATATAAGGAATCTTCGGAGCACAAAGCATTTGTAAACACACCGCAAAGAGCCACTCACTTCCCACGGCCCCATTTCCACAAGTAGTCCATTGGACTTCTCTCATTTTCCAGATAGATATGGAGAAGATATGGATGGAGATATAAAAGAAAATAGCATGACGACGGCTAAGATAAAAGACATTTTATATAGCCACATATCCTCATTATAATATTAAACATTGCAGCAAACATTTATAGATACATTATTTAGATAAATAGATGAGTATATAGAGTAGTCAACTAAGTGGATTAAAATAGTCCCAAGACAAGAATGTTTTTTTCAATAGTTTTAGGACAGCTTTGATGAAAGGTTCAATCCACTTCAAATGACTACTGTCGATAGGCATAGAGACGGAGAAGTACTTATCGATGAATGTTTATTTTACAAGAGATTTTAAAGGGCACCTATGATAAAAATCATCTGTTGGAAGCTGTTTGGACAGAGCTGTGTGTAGCTATAGTGTGTCCACAGTCATATAAGTGATATACCTTAATTTTCTGACGTTAAAATAGGATAAAATTCCTTTCCATTTTGAGGCTGATCACAAAGTAGTATAGGAGTGCGGTTTCCTCACCCACTGAGATGATTGACAGCTGCCTATTAACATGTCTCCGTAGTAATGGGTATAATCATATGAACAAGACAGGACATGCACAAAGCAAATGGGATTAAAATTGAATTAACTCCACAACAAATGCATCAAATAATCATTAGTAAAGTTTGTACTGTAGTATTTCTCACAAACATTAAGTGAGATCTGCTTTCTTCATGTCTGTCACTGTGCTGTTTATCTGACACAGCTGAGGAGGAGATTATGGCACACTCTGACAGGCACGTTGCAATGGTGGGCAGGGAGAACTAGCATTAAAGGCACGAGCAACAAAAACAGCTACATTGTGTTCAGAGCAGAAAATACCAATATTCTGAAAGCTATAATAAATAATCTGATGGGTCTTTTGAGCTGAAACTTTACAGACACATTCTGGAGACACTTATCTTTATTTAAGACTTATCTTAAATCTTGAAAAAGCAGTAAAATAGGTTAATTACTTAATTACTTAACCTTGTCATACTCCAATAACTATAATGATAATTCAGGATATATCAAGTGAAAACATGTGAAACCACATTCACATGCTGAACCCCTTTTCGATCTCTTTGTAAAATCATTTAATCATTTACCAGAGACTCACTCTGAGTGAATCATATGAATAAGTGAATCATTTACTTGGAGACTCAATTTGAATGAATCGTTTGAGTCATTAAGACGTTGTCTTATGAATAGGTGTCAGTCAAATTTAAAAATGAATTGTCCGGTGCAGTTTGCGAACCAGTTTAATGGGCCAACTGATAAAAGTCAGCTTTTTCATGAATTAAACACCACTTTTGTGTCTCTGAGCAGGTGAGAATTAGAAAATAAATATATAGTGGAGTGAAAAATACAATAAGGTTGTCCCTCTCTATAACGCGGTTCACTTTCCATGGCTTTGCAGTTTCGTGTTTTTTTTTTTCTGTGTAATTTGTGATGTTGCATGTTCTTCCAGCATTCATGTGGGTTTCCTCCGGATGCTCCGGTTTCCCCCACAGTCCAAAGACATGCGGTACAGCGGTATCTATCTATCTATTACAATAATTGAATTTGACATGCTTTTTTCATGCATTTGATTTTCAATCAATCAATCAATCAATCAATCAATCAATCAATCAATCAATCAATCAATCAATCAATCAATCAATCAATCAATCAATCAATTCATCAATCAATCAATCAATCAACTAATCAATTTACATAAATCTTTGATTGCTAGCAGTGTGACTCTAAAGTGCTGTACTGTATGTTTGCAAGTTTTTGACCAACAATGTCGACAAAACATTCTGCACCGTCAGAGGCACCTGCGGTAGCACCCAACAGGCAGAGGAAGATGCTAACCATCACACCAAACAGTTGGACTTCTGGACATGCTAAAGAAAGGTAGAAGTTACACGGCTGTAGGGCGCCATTATGGAATAAATACAGTAAATGAAGATCAAATGGTTTTGATCTTTGCTTTTATTCTATAATACTGGACACATTTTTTATACGAAGGTTTGGACTTTGAGAGTTTAAAGAAGAGAGAAAAGTGTGAAAATGTTAATGCCTGTCTGAGAAAAGTGTATAAACTGTGTATTGAGGGGTTTTAGAGTCTTAAAACATCTATAATAATTATAGAAAATAAAGCTAAAATAAAGGTTATTTTTAGAACGTAACTCCGTGAATAACAAGAGACCACTGTATTTTGTTTTGGAATGAAGTGAAGTAAAAGATTCCTTAAAATAAAAATACTCCTGTAAAGTAAAGATATTCACAGTAGTGAAGCAAAAATACCTAAAGAAAATCCACCACTGTCAGATATTAGAACAGATATTTAGGCATATGTACAGTTAAATAGACAGAGAAATAGGTAGAATGAGAGAAAGAAAAGGTGAAATAGCTTCCTGTCATCCATCATGTAAAGGGCTTCTTTGGGCTCCTACATTAGTTAAATGAAGTAGATGTTGTTCTTTTGATGTGCACTGTGTGACCCTTGAAAGTAAAGAGCACGAGGCAGCAGGAGGCCAGCTCCCGTTGTGTGTGGGGTGTAAAGGTGAATATCTGCCTCATCTGTGTCCGCTCTCTCCGTGTGTTGACAGGTGCTGTCTGGGGGTAATTGGTTCCCATCAAAGTGCTACTCAGCACAGGGTCAAGTCCTGAAAGTGAAGACACCACTTACCCCTCTGTCACAGACCGCCACTGATACCACTGCAGGACGAGGACGGCAGCAACACTTTCTGAAAGGACAAACGGAGATTCCTTTGGTTATCGAATTAAGTAGTATTAACAGCAGACAGACTGACATATTGTGGGTATCATTGACATCACCTGTACATCCACTTTGTGTCAATTCTTACACGTTTGATTAAATATAAAAGTGTAGCCATGTGAAAAAACTTTGAGTCACATCATGTTGGGTATTAGATTTGACCAGACATTTTTATATGGTTTCTTCTTTAACACATTTCTGATTGTTTATGGTTGCCAAGGAGTTACTATGTAATGAATAGGTTCTATTTGTGAATTTTCTTCCCATGTACAAGTACAAGGCAAGTGCAGGATACAGGTATACGTTATAAAGTGCAATTATAGAAAAATTATAGTGATATTTAAAGATGGATGTACTATGAACGTTATAAACAGGTTGTACATAGAGATATATACAGAGAGGTATATACAGAGATTTACAATAGATGAATATATGTACAGGTTGCTATTAATACTATGTAATACTAGGTATGCCGATAGATATGAAAAAAAAATGCATATGTATAACTTCAAATATAACTTGTTGTTAAAATTAAATAAATACAAAAACATAATAACAAATGTATACGTACAGTGGGTATGTACAATTCAAGATGAACTAGTGCAACATAGTGCGATGAATATGTGCCATTATAACTGTGCAAATAATAAAGCAAACAAAATAAATGAATATACAAATTAATAAAACAAAATTAAATGAATAAATCAAATAAAATAAAAAAATATATATATTAATTGATTAATAAAAAAATAAATAAATAAATAAAATAAAGTAAATAAAATAAAAAATAAACAAACAAACAAAAAAAAACAAACAAACAAATAAATAATGCATTGCTTAAATAACCAAGGCTTATCATATATTGACCTTCCTTAATCAGTTGTGATGCATCATATCCATTCATAAAATCAGGACAAAACCAAAAACCACCCAGCTATACAGAGTCTAGACAGCCTATAACAAGTTGTCTGTATAAACACACACACAGACACAGACAGACAGGGGTCTGGGTGCAGACCTGGTGCAGTGCAATCTGAGCTGCATCCAATGCTTTTTATTGCACTCACCTCGCTGAGTGATGCAATCTCAGCTTGCATTATAAAGGCTGCATCCAGATACTATTGCACAGACAGCATCACACTCTCTTTCATTCACTCACATAGACAGCACCAAGCTCTCTCTCTCTCTCATTTACACACACACACACACACACACACACACACACACACACACACTCGGAAATGCAGACCTCTAATACGAACTTCAGAATCTCACTCAAAGTACTAAGTCATCTTTGGATTTTTCACCTACAGACATACTACTTGCCTTGCATATTGTTTTTCACATGGTAGCGAAGTATTCAATTTCAGACATGCCGGCATATGACTTTAATGTTCTACCTGGTTGCTATTTTTTTAATTATTTGCAATATTGAAAGGTTAGTGAAAGGTTAATGTGACTATTTTCAATTTCATACAGTTGCTTTTACAGTATCGAAGTTGTAATGTAATTAAAATATAACCAATTAAATAGATTTGACCGTTCATTTAGTAGTTTAAGTGCAAAAAGGAGATGAAAAACCATTGAAATGCAAGTGCCATCAGTAGCGGAGTGCAAAAACGGAAAATAATTTGCTAAAATCTATTTTCATATTTCTAAGACATGGTGCAGAACAATAGAATTTAATGCAGTGCTTCTTGTACATTCTGTGACCCATTTCGTATCATATATCAATCAGTCAGTGGGATTCTAAAATTAAAAGTCCATCTGCATATACCCTATTCTAGTTGGCTATCAAGGTATTGACATGCCATTTCCTAATATTTTAATTTTTTGCAGGTTTCTTTGTCATTGCCTGTATCACACGTTAGAATAAAATAACAGCACAGAGGCTGCAATGCTATTATTTATTTTAATTACCACCAGATAAGAATTGTATTCAACTTTTAATAGTTATAAATTGAGGCTGCAAAAATTCAAATAGCACGATTACAGTTAAATAGGATATAAGACATTATGTTTATGTTTAGCATGGTGAGTAAGTGGTTAGCATGGTGTCCTCACAGCAAGAAGGTTGCTGGTTCAAGTCCTTTTTGTGGAGTTTGCATGTCTGCATGGGTTTCCCGAAAAAGCAGGGAATAAGCTGAAGGCCAGCGAGGAAGTGACATTATGTTTATTTTTATATTTACACCATAGCTGATAATTATCACTCATTTTTAATATTTTAAATGCTATATTATATAAAAATAAATAACTATAATATATAATACAAAATATATTAAATAAATAACACATTTTTTAAATTCTAAAACACTTATGGGAAAATTATTACATAATTTATAAAAAGGAATTTATATTATATGCATATACAGAAGTAAATTATGTATTTACAGAAGTATATTATGTTGCCAAATCTGAAAGCAGACATGCGTGACTTGATGAAGTTTCCTCCCTCTGATATTGCTGCACGGTGTTCAGAATAAACCATTTGGTCAAGTGAAGTTAACTTCAACAGACTTTCTGTGCTCAGAGAACATAAAGCAGTGGACACTTTCTAGGGACCCTGCCCAATCAGAATGCAGCTCAAATGACCGTTATCTTATACTTGGTTGCCAATGTAATTTATTGATGCCTGATTCACATGTAATGTGATGTAATGTAATATGTATTCATATAGTGCATTTATTGTGTATGGCCATACACCCAAAGCGCTTTACAATCATGAGGAGGGTCTCTCCACACCACCAGCAGTGTGCAGCATCCACTTGGATAATGCAACAGCAGCAATGGACAACTGCACCAATGCACTTACAATACACATGCTATTGGTGAAGTAGAGAGAGTGATAGAGCCAATTCGGTGGATGGGGATGATTGGGAGGCCATGATGGGTATGGGCCGATAGAGGGAATATGGCCAGGACATCAGGGTTACACCTCTTTACAAGAAGTGCTATTGGAATTTTAATGATCACAGAGAGTCACGATCTCGGTTTAACATCTCATCCAAAAGACATGGAGCTTCAGCGTAAATGCTTGACGGAGGGCATGTCTGAAGTTGGGGCTGACGCAATTGTCATAGTAGAATCAATGAAATTATTAAATTAGTCTGGGGTATTTGCATAAAACGATCCAATAGGCTGACGCTTTCATTGGCGCTTGAAAAGTTGAGAAATTTCCAACTTCTACAGCAAGCAATGAAGCTGAAGCGAGTAGGGTCTGTCTGTGGACTGCAAGACAACGGTGTAACATGAAAGGGCTTCATTTGTAGTATGTTAGAGGCATAACTAAACTATATTGTTGGCAAGATGGTGTTGTACATCAGTTATTATCGTCTACACCTACTCCGCACCTAAACCCAACCATCATAGTTATTAATGTCTACATCTTCCTCAACCCTTAACCCAACCATCACAATTATTAATGTCTACACCTGCTCCAACCCTAATCCCAACCATCACAGTTTTTAGCATACAGCCGCGAGTTGTGTAGGCTTTCATACTTGACGCAGCCACCATTGTACTGTTATTTGCAACCACAGGCGGCAGTGAGAAGTCAGTGAGCTGCATGGTGGAGTTGCTAAATAAATAAATATAATAATATAAAAAAATGAATCGGTTGAAGATACATTTGGAGAAAACTCATAAAAAACATTTGATGAAAATCTTTTCTGGAAAGTATTTCCGCCATCTTGCCAACAACATCTTGTCGAGACATCTGGCAATGGGATTTTGATAACTGCAAGTTATGCATCTCTAACTTACTAAAAGTTACGCCTCCATGTTACACCCCTGTCTTGCAGTCCACAGACAGATAGACTTGGCTGAAGCAGCGCAGATGGATTCACAATTCAGTTTGGCAATGTTTGACGTGACCCATTCAAAGTGAATGGAAAGCTTTGACGTTGACGTTCCATGTGAATGGGCTGTAAGACTATTAAATGGTTTTCTCTTTGACTGTTGTAATTTAGTTGGTTTCCAAAATTATGTTCCATGGGTTCTTCTGTGCTTTAGAATGTGTGTATTCTGAATAGCTGCTAATATTCCAGTGTTTTTGTTTTAGCGTATTTATGCTATGCTAATATGTGGTTCCCTGGGCATGTGTGGAGTCTTTCTAATATAGCTTTATGAGTTTTTTTCACCCAGTTTGCAAAAATGAAAACTTGAAGTTACGGCTTTGTTCTAATCATTAACCTTTAACCATGAGCTATACTAATAGAGTTGCTTGTCTTAGCAAACATGCTAATTACAAAAATGCAGTCCTACAAAAAGGCCAGTTGTGTTTGTTACTACAGATGGCCTCTTTGCATTCCTGAGTGACTCTAAAGCACTTTTGGGTTAAAGAAGTTGTGTTGCCACAAATAAAGAAGAAGAAATAAACAAACAGACCCATGTGATGAAGAGCTTTTCTCAACCATGTGTTTGTTATCAAGCACCAATTAGGCTCCTTATTGCGCTTTGTGATGCTAATCACGCTGGATCAATAGAGTTGTACTTACCCTATCAGGAACCCCCTGACGCCCATAATTACTGCCCCTGGGAGCAATCAAATGTAGACAAGTCTCTCCTCTCTGCAAACATCCCATACAAACACACACACAGACACACAATTGGAAAAACATTTACATTGAAGGCACTTAGACGCCACACTTATGCAAAGAGACGCATGTAAGACTGTAGCGAAAAGCGATTTAGATTTAGTGCCGTTGACTCATGTCGAAACAACATTTGACGCCAAAGTCAAACAGCTGACTGAGCATGCAGAGAAGACGCCAACTCCAAACAAACACAGACAAATTGTCAATAAAGACGGCTGATCAGAAACAAACAGCATTGGCCTAAAATGGGGGGTTTGGATTCCTGAGAGGTCTTTTGGCGGTGGGTGGTCACATCTCATCAGTATAGGGTCAAAGAACCGTGATGAGTGACTGGCAACCTGTGTGGAGCAAATACTAGGGGAGGATACGGGGATATGGCCACCATACGGCCACATTATAGAGCTAAGTATTGCTCTTAAATCAAAGCCACAGGGGGACTGATAGCAGGCTGTTCACCTGGAGAGACACATAGATGATAAACCCCTGCCTGACTTGCCCTGTAGGTGTTTCTATATAGGAAACGGGGGATATCTAAAATTGTGTGTTTAAGAAAAAGCAATGAGATGTATTGCAGTGAATTTGTCTTGGGTTCAAGGGTGTTCTTTATTCTTAACACATTCTGGCACAGTAAACCTGGAAATGAGTAAAATGAGAAACTTTTGCAACTCAAATGTTCTGATAAAATGTGTAATAATAAAAAAGTATATTTAATTTGACAAATGCAAAATAGAAGCAACCCTTAACTTATATTGTATAAAGGTCTATAATTTGGATTTGAATATTTAAACTGCATATTCAAACTGGATACTGTCACATTATTTAGAAGTAATAGCTGCTGAAAATTCAGCTGTCAACAAAGAAATAAATTCCTTTTTAAATGTATAAAAAGTACATATTATATAATATTAAATTAATTGTAGTACTTATATTATATTATATTATATTATATTATATTATATTATATTATATTATATTATATTATATTATATTATATTATATTGACAAATAACAGCAAAAAAGCTTATTAAAAAGCTTCATAAGTTGGGGCTAATAATAATATATTTTACATGTAATATTAATATTATGGAATTTATGTATATGCACATTTTTAAGTTGCTTATATTTATATAAAAAGGAGTATATTATATTAAAATTAAATGTTACTATTGTAATAATAAATGACAATGTAAATGTTAATAATCCTTTTAATACAAAGAATTTCACATGAAAGAAGTTGTTCTGCATATTAATGTTAAATCAATAATAACATCAATAATATTATTATTATCATTATTATATAATGATGATGATCATTATTATTATTATTATTATTATTATAAATAATAAACATATGTTGATATTATGATGATGATTAATTATTAATGTACTTTTAATAATAATAATAACAACAACAACAACAACAACAACAACAACAACAACAACAATAATAATAATAATAATAATAATAATTATTATTATTAATAATATTAATTATTATTAATTATTTTTATTTTAATTATTCATTATAATAGTCATAATAATTGCTCTTATTAGTAATATTACTTTAACATTAATACTTAAAGTAAGCATTTTCCTAGCCACTGAGCCAGAGAAAAAGTCGATACCAGAGATTAATAGAACCTCATTAACTTCACAGCAACAAATGCAGTGTGTGAGTGAAAGAGTGAGAGATACGGCTGTGTATATGTGCTCCTGCACGGCTCGTCTCTAAACGGCGCCTCACCTACACACACTTCCCAATAATGTGATTTGATGTGACAGCTGACATTGACGGAGGCAGGAAAACCAGAGACTAGGGCAGTGCAGGTGAAGAGAAGGAGGAAAAAAGAAGAAGATACACTGGGGAGGAAAGAGAGGAAGGAGGAGGGGGTCAGAAAAGCTTCTCCCATCTGCCTGACTGCATAAATATTTCATTCAACAACACACACACACACACACACACACACACACACACATGGCAGGAGCTGGTACACACCAGGAGGTGGTATAGATTAACATGCTGGCGTCAGTATCTTATGAGTTTTATTTTTATAGCTATCTATATGAACAAACCTGTGTGTTGTCTATGTGTTTTTATATGTAATATAAAACAATGTCACAACAAAATATAAGTGACTAACGTGAATTTTGAGCATTGTTTTTAGCTTTTTAGCCTTAAGCTTTCCACAAAATGCTACATTTGCTAAATGTAAACATGACTAGCATGCTAGTTTGGAATTATTTTGAGTGACTAATAAGTCATTTGCCAATAAAGTTTTTAAGGTAAGACTCTGCTGGAGGATATTCATTCATTCATTTTCTTTACAGCTCAGTCCCTTAATCAGGGGTCGCCACAGCGAAATGAACCGCCAAGTTATCCAGCATATGTTCTACGCAGCAGATGCCCTTCCAGCCACAACCCAACACTGGGAAATGCCCTTACACGCTCTTTTACACACATACACTATGACCAATTTAGCTTATTCAATTCACCTATTCACCTTATTCTCAGCTGTCGAGCGGGCGCTGCCATTTGAATCTTTTTGTCTCGCGACTTCCGGTCACATTCACTTCCATTCATTTTTTGACGTTAACAACTGCTCGTTACGCTGCTTGATGTTGCAATTTAATATTTTCTTATTATAATATGCTACTTGGTCTGTGTAGTCATGCAAACATTTGTTTGTTGAGCAAGTAGTTTGGCCATTTTCTGCCGTTTATTATTCCTAGTCATTTCTCCCATAGGCGACTGAATCGGAAGTTCTAAGACAATCGCGAAAACAGGCACACTTCCGCAATCTAGAATAAGGTCAATAGTGCATGTCTGTAGTGTGGGGGAAACTGGACCCAAAGGAAACCTACACAAACATTGGGAGAACTACACAATTATACCTTAATAAATCTTAAAAGAGACTATAAAAACTGTGTAAACTTAAAAAAGGTACAATGTCACAACAAAATATAAGTGACTGAAGTGAATTTTGAACATTGTTGTAAGCTTTTTAGGCTTTAGCTTTCCACAAAATGACACATTTTCTAAATGTAAAAATGACTAGCATGCTAGTTTGAGAATATTTTGAGTGATTAATACATAATTAAAAATAACACCAATAAAGTCCTTAAGGTAAGACATTGCTGGAGAACAGTGTTATTAAAACTCAAGATTGTCTTAAAAAATAAATGTTTAAATATGTCACAAAAAAGTAAGCGAATTTCGGATTTTATTTTGCACAAACCTTTAGCTTTCCAAAAAAAAAAACAAACAAAAAAAAACACAACATTTGATAATTGTAAACATGACTAGAATGCTAGATTGGGATTATTTTCACAAATAAAGTCTCTATGGTAAGACACTGGAGGACATTCATTCATTTTTTCCTTCATATAATCTCGCTATTAATCAGGGGTCGCCACAGTGGAATGAACCACCAACTTATCCAGCATATGTTTTACGCAGTGGATGCCCTTCCAACTGTAACCCTATTCACAATACAATAACATAGAAATAATCTTAAAAACTAAATGTTTAAATATGTAAATGTTGCATTATCTCATCAGATATGTACTACTTTGCACATTTCCAGCACAAAAATCAATAATAAAGTGTATATCATCTACCAAATTATATACATGTCAGAATATAGATCTGAATAAACCGAACTTTGTTGTATTTAAGTGCTGCTGAAGGTAAGATTTATCGTTCAGTAAAGGAAAAAAAAACTTTAAATTATGCATTGTAATTAAATTATAAAGACACAAACTGATCAAATGTGACAAAAGAAACATGTAATAATAGAAATAATCATACTTTAAATTGTGATGTTTTCTTTACTCTAGACTGAAGATACAACTGAGTTTGAGCTGCCATATTGTTAGCCTAGCCTGCGCTAACTCATCCAGTCTGGCTATTAGCATTATTTAGCAATGCAAAACACTTCAAGTGTTAAGCTCGCAAGTGTGTTTATGTGCAATCTGAAGGGGTCAAATCGCGCCCACTCCTCTCACCCCAGCAGGCAGAGCTTCAGGACGGACTGGCACATGTAGCGGGTGTGATTAGAATGTAATGAACAGTCTAGACAGTGTTCATCTGGATTAGGTGGCTCGCAGAGGTCACTTGAGCCTGTGTAGCATTAGCAGAGCCACGCTGTCCTGCTAGCTATGCATTGAGATTTTTTCAGGGAACAGAAGCTGAAAAAAAAGCAGGTCGGAGAGCCTCTAAATCTTATGGAGGATTGAAGAAAGGGATGATTATGATGTTTGGAGAGGGGGCTGACATTTGGGCAAAGGGGGAGAAAAAAGGGGTGTTGGGTGCTAACATTTGGACTACAACTCCCAACTGCACATACTGTCATAAACTACAGATTTATAGTGCATATAGTTAGCTATAGGTGAAGTAAAGCTAAACACACATGAATGCCATTAAAAGGTCATTTTTGAGGGGGGAGGATTTTCAGGAATTTTCTTTCTCTTCTCTTTTATTTTTATCAAAAGTGACTTAAATGCATTTGAACTCTGAAATTCAGTATGAACATCAAAATAATAATTTACAGAATAAATTTTGCTGCTTATTCAAACAACTTTTTTTTTTTAATGGGCTGAAACATCAGAATTCTTGAGAATTTGAGTTTAAATTTAAATCCACTTAAATTTAAAGTTAAATGATTTGTGTGTCGGCAACGCAGTGGCGCAATAGATAGTGCTGTCGCCCCACAGCAAGAAGGTCGCTGGTTCGAGCCTCAGCTGGGTCAGTTGGTGTTTCTGTGTGGAGTTTGCATGTTCTCCCTGCATTCGTGTGGGTTTCCTCTGGGTGCTCTGGTTTCCCCCTCAGTCCAAAGACATGCAGTACAGGTGAATTGGGTTGGCTAAATTGTCCGTAGTGTATGAGTGTAAGTGAGTGTGTATGGATGTTTCCCAGAGATGGGTTGCGGCTGGAAGGGCATTCATAAGTTGGCGGTTCATTCCGCTGTGGTGACCTCGGATTAATAAAGGGACTAAGCCAAAAATAAAATAAACGAATAAATGATTTGTTTCGACAACATGAAGGAATTGTGTGGACCTCAGCATTTTTTAGAGTGAAGGGCTTGAACACAGTATTAGCACATTTTTTTGACAGTGAATTAGTGAACTAATTAATCATTACTGACCGTTTTCACTTCATAACGAACACATTTTGACATGAAAGAAGAACATTGTAGCCACATATAAAAAAATTCTCAGATTTTGTGGACTCTTATTTCAGCTCAGCTGTGGCCATATTTCACTAATTTATTCCCTTCTTAGTTAATTTGCTACCACAATTACACTAATTTGTTCTCTTAGTTTAATTATGGGAACGTTTACATGGTAATGATGTATTAAAAATGGAAAGGTTTTTCATCATTATTCGTGTACACATGGATCCACTAAAATGACTAGAACCAGGCCAGTAGGATTTTCCTGGACAACATGGACAGAAGATCATTTAATAATAACATAATAAAAATACAAACATAAAAATATAATTAGAAAGTTTGAACTGTAAATCCGATCAAAGTTTTAAATGTGAATTTGTCACTCATTACTGTGACATACAATAATTTCAAAACTAATAGTATTTGGGGTCCCATTTCATATTAGGTGGCCTTAACTAATATGTCATCATTTGCTACATGTATATGTACTTATTGTGTAAATAAATGTTTTTTACATTACTTATGAATGACTAAATACCTAATTTGTAGTTGACTATCCCATACACCTTAAACCACCCTAAAACCTAAGCAAACCTGTCTCTAACCCTACCCGTATCCCACCTCAAGACCACCAAAAATGTTTTGCAGTACATTTTGAACACAGTAACCATACTATATGCATTTTATAATGCAAATCCATAGTAGTTAAGGCCACTTAATATAAAGTGGGACTGTATTTGGTGTGTAAAGCCAATCAGTCTGAACATAGACTCTTTTGAACTATTTAATGCGAAGTGATGACAATTTACGTAAAACAAATGAATACCACAAATACAATATTTCTGATTTAACTTAAACAAGAAAGTAAATAGCCTAAATCATAGCTATGCTTGCTCTAGTTCAAATTCATGCATTTTAATTTAGTGAAAACATGTCCACAACTAATCCATCCTTCATATTTTGCAAAAAAAAAAAAAAAAAAAAAGAAAAAGTTCAGTACTTTGTTTTTTGTATTTCATAAACCACAAAGTAAGTACAACAGAAACACAATCTTAAGTAAATAACTTTAATGTGAGACTGTAGCAATATAAATGTAATGTTTGTAAATTCTGAACACATATTTTGGCCAGCAGTAGTGTAAAGTAACAAATTACAAATACTTAATTTACTGTAACTGAGTAGCTTTCTTAGGAATTGTAATTTACTAAGTAGTTTTAAAAATGTGTACTTTTACTTTCCCTGGAGTCTATATTTAGTGCTGTATCTGTACTTTTACTCCACTATTTTCCTTTAACCTGCAGTCACTACTTTTTTCTTGTCTATGAGAATTGGATAAAGTAGATTAATCAGTGCTGTGATTCTCGTCCAATTAAATCACACATAGAAAGTAAATTACATCATACTGAACAACCTCAAGACATCATGGCGCTTCATAAATGCAACAAAACGTTCTAAAGCATTAAAAGTGTGCAAAAAGATGTCTAAAATCTTTACACACAATGATCAAGAGACTTTATAGACCTTATGTCACTAATGGGAAGATGGATGTTTACTGTATAATGACTGAAATGATCAAATGCCCTTAAACAATCACTAATGCACTACAGAATGTTACGTTTACACATCCATACATAAATTGTATCCATACATAAATCGTTCAAATAGTAATATTTAGTACTCACTGCTCAGTACTTTTGAAAGGTCTACTACAACAGATACTTTTTCTCTACTTTCACTACATTTTTGGGCAAGTAATGGTACTTTTACTTGAGTATGACTTTTCAGTGCTCTTTTCACCATGGTTGGCCAGTAAAAATTTGATTTAGAATAGAGGCCACCTTTATAAAGTTTATCTCCAACATATTTGCTTGGAAGGTTCTAGTGACTCTAAGGACTGCTCAATGGGATCAGATGTGTTTAATTGGGGTTGAAGCTAAACCCTGCAGGACACTGGCCCTCCAGGAGAAGCACTGGACACCCCTGCGCTCTTAAAAACAAAGCGTCCTAAATTATGTGTTTGCAGTGGTATCATAGAAGAACCATTTTTATTGAACTGTTCATAAAAGATCCATTTGTTGCAAAGCATTTTAGCAATCTAAAAAAAACTTTTTTGTTATAAAGAATCAATTGTTCAACATAAAGGTTTCATTAATGTTAAAGGTTCTTCAATGGAACGTCAGTGCCCATAACAAACCTTTATTTTCAAGGATTTGGTTTAAAAGCAATGCATGAATGAGCATCCATGGGGCCTTCAAGCTTCACGTATCAGTGGATTATTGGAAAACCACTAAATTTGAAAGGGGTCATGAGCAAATCACTATTCCCTTGATATTTTGTCATATAAGAGATTATAATAGCTTCCTGTAAGTTTCAGAACTCAAAAATTACAAACATATAAGCTGAAGTTTACCTCGGTGGGTTCTTTGAAACAGTGTTTCAATTTTCTTTTTAAAAAATTGTTCAAAATTATTTTAGGTATGTAGAAATGTCAGCCTAATAAATGATGATATTTTTAATGTAAAACTATTAAAAAAAATTTAAAAATCCTTTTTTTTACTTAGAATTTTTGTCTTCTTTCTAGTCCTAATATCTAAAAATCCTTATATCAAGAAGCGTTTTCTAGGCAAGCAAAACATATTGTCTTGTGTTCAGAAATACTATACCAATATTAAGTGAGTTTTTTTTTCAAATAAAGCAAAATAATCTGCCAATGGGGAAAACAAATAATCTTGTTTTTCCTTTTGACAAAACATTTTGGCAACGCAGTGGCACAGTAGGTAGTGCTGTCACCTCACAGCAAAAAGGTCGCTGGGTCGCTTGTTTGAGCTTTGGCTGAGTCAGTTGGTGTTTCTGGAGTTTGCATGTTCTTCCTGTGTTCACGTAGGTTTCCTCCAGGTGCTCCGGTTTCCCCACAGTTTAAAGATATGCGATACAGGTAAAATAGGTAGGTAAAATTGTCCGTAGTGTATGAGTGTGTGTGTGAGTAGATGTTAGATAGGTTGCGGTTGGAAGGGCATCCGCTGCGTAAAAATGTGCTGGATAAGTTGGCGGTTCATTTCGCTGTGGTGACCCCGTATTAGTAAAGGGACTAAGCTGAAAAGAAAATGAATAAATAAATAGAATTATTTTGCTTGTTTTAAAGAAAAACTCACTTAATTTTGGCCTATTATTTCTTAAAACAAGACATTATGTTTCACTTGTCTAGATAATTCTTCTTGATTTAAGAGTTTTTAGGTATTTGGACTAGAAACAAGACAACAAATCTAAGTAAGAAAAGCATTTTTAGCAGTGCATGGAGCTCAAAATGACTAATTTAATTAAAACTGGGTCATCTTTGGCAATAATATATCACTAAATTTGAAATTTTGCTAATGTGACCATGACGAACTTCGAACCACAGTTCTTTCATGCATTTCTAGGTGTGGTGTAAGTGTCCTTGTTTTTTCAGTACAAACATACACACACGTGCACAGATGAATGTTGAAGAGGAACTCCAGTTGTGTTTGCTTTGAAAGTGACAGGGGTGGATTCGGAATGACCTCTGACCTCTCTGGCACAGGAAGAGGAAGTGACCCGTAGTGGTCGCAAATGGGGGTTGGATGAATGTGTGTGAGCGGAAAGACAGAGATGGTGATAGAGCAAGAGTGTGTGTGCTCCCATAATAAGCCATATCCGCTGTTGGTGGCTCTGAGGCCTAGGATACAAAGTGTGTTCGCTAGAACAACATCCCAGTGAGAATGAGCCGCCATTGATCAGATGCACAGTATTTTGCAAAAGTCTTAGGCCACCAAAGCTGATGGAGGCCTAAAGGTCTTTGCGCATTGAAGTCTGGAATTCATATTAATTTGCGACAAATTCGTCACGTAAACAAACCTAGCATACTGAGTCAGATGTGTATTAACTGATCCATCATGAACAAACGCAAAACATTTCAGAGTCAGTTCAAATAGTGATACATCGTTCTCCTCTGTCTTCTTCAAAGTAGAAAAAGCAAGAGGCTACATATTGTGTTCATTTAATACTAGCCTACATAGAGAAGATGGAGAGTTCTCCACCTTATCAGAGCTGTGCTGGATTATACTTAAATACAAAGTTTTTGAAGCGCCTTGGCCGTGTTGAAGTGTCGAAGTAATGCACCGAAAGCAGACTATGCTTTCTATCATAATGTCTATGGGCAGTATATCAAACGTATGGACACACACACACCCACACACACCAAACAGCAGCAGGGCAAAGGTGCACCAGTCACTGAATCCAGCATGTAGGGGTTCTAACTCTCCACCACCATTCTTCTTTTATTTTCTGTGCTGTGTTCGTCATAAAGTTAACTGTAGCTCAAGTGACGGCATTCTGTATTTAGCTTTCGCTTGTACGATGGCTTTGAACTGTCAAAACACCTCTCAAAGCAATTTTTCGGATGCGAAAAGTGGAAAAAAATCAGACCTGGTTCAAATTTTTTTTATGACGGACGAAGGCTTTTGGCAGTGTGTCAATATGATTCACACAACGTGAGGTCAAATTTATTTTTTCTTACGGAAAATTACGGAAGAAAAGTTCAGATTTATTGTTTAATAACATTTCAAACAGTTTGTTCATATTAACTTTGAGGGTTTTTATTACCATTTAAACAGAAAATATTCAAAATGTGTACATAAAGAATTAGAATTTTTTTCTAAACAAAATGAAATCAAGCCGAAAGTAATAATGTGTTATGCAGTATCAGCATTTCCCAGAGTCCTTTTTTTAGATTTAGACTGTTATTATATATATTTTTTTTCTGTCCAGGTGATCCCATACTGACTCAATAATATTCAGGTCTGGACTCTGTGAAGGCCATTCCATAAGTGTTCTCTGTATTAGCAGTTTGTTTCTAATCTATGTCCTTCTAAAAATAAAACCATAACTAAAGAAGTGATTTCTACAAGGAATGGCATATTGGATTAAGACCTGTCTGTTCTTTTCAGCATTCACAGCCTCTTTAATTCAGACAATATTCTGAATTAACACGACTGGCAAAAATGCAGCCCCTGACAGAGCCTTCACAAATAGTGAATGAGAAATAAGTGTATAGGGTCATTATGCCATCACTAAAACAACAAAAGTAATGGAGTATATATAATATCAGTATCATCTGTATTAACATCTGTTATGACTAATGAACACTTAGACATCAAAACAACATATAAAATCATAAAAACCACACACTGATGCTTGTTTGATTAATAAAATAAAGACATAAAAAGTATTATAAAACAAGAAATGGTAATAATTCGAAAGTTTCAATTCCAATTGACAAATTTACATTGGATTTTCTATGCCTGCATTGTGTAACTACCTTGATGTCAAATTGACATCCAACATTGGCGTCAAAAACCACATCTAAGTTAATTACAGGGCAGTCTTATAATCATTTTTTGTCTTGTTATTGATAGCAATATCAGATATCAATTTGATGTCATTTTAACATTGAAATTAAATCAATTTGCATTTTTGACATCAAGGTGTCCACTGTATGGTCATCAGTCTCAGCCAAAACTAATGGATTAGCAAACATAGCAAGCCTATGAAGTCTTACAGTAGCACAAATACTAGCTATGCACAAACAACTCTAAGATTGTGTGTTTGATTCTCAGTGAAAGCAAGAACTAATATTATGTGTGTATTCAATGCAACGTAAGTAATTTTGTATAAAAGTGTATGCCAAACGCATAAATGTAAACATGATTTCAGAGTCTTAAGATGCAGATGTCATGGAAATTTCTAGCTCTGCACCGACTCTTGAGGAGATGAATAAAATATTCTGAAGCGCAGTTACATGAAGAGTGCTCAAGTGCAGTCTTCAAGTGACAGATCTGTGGTGACATCACAGAGAACGAGGCGTCTGATTGGCTAAAGAGGCTTCATCGCTGCGATTTTTCATCAGCTTTTTCATCAGCTTGCATCACACACTTACTGAACCTCAAATCCAGCACGCTCACACAAAGCACACAAACACTGATAGTTTTATTGCAGTGTTCCTTTATCGTCCCACATCATCAGGCTTTTAGTTTTGTTATGGTAATGTGATAAGCTATAAGATGTTTGTGATCTTTGTTTAACCTTCTTTTATTATAGATGTTTTTTTGTTTTGTTTTTTTGTGAGGCTACGCAACAAATGCATAAATATATATATGAAGGTAAATGTAGACACATACAGTAGAACATGGTTCTCTGTGGTGGGACCAGACTGAAGGAAGCGTGAGAGAGCGCATGCAGAGTGATCTGAAACAAGCTGAAATATTCATGTTTATGTGCCTCTACCTCTCAGTGTGACAGAATGTGCACGTGGATTGGGGAGTGTGGGTTTTCTTATGAGAGCCAGAGAAGGAACAGTAACGTTTGTTAAAGATGCAGATGTGCACATTGGAGAAAATATATGCATGGATGAATCTCATGAAAATTCTGAGGGTCATATTTTACCACCAAAACAAAAGAAAGAAAACATTTCACATTATTTTATAGCAAACACATTTACTCCAGAGGTCATTAAAGTAAATTTGACATTATTAACAAATGACAAATAAATAAATAATTTTATTTATATATGTATATATATATTATATATATATATACATACACTCATTGGCCACTTTATTAGGTACACCTTCCTAGTACAGGGTTGGACCCCATTTTTCCTTCAGAACTGCCTTAATTATTCATAATAGAAATATTCTATACAGATTTTGCTCCATAATGACATGATAGCATCATGCAGTTGCTGCAGATTTGTTGGTTGCACATCCATGATGCAAATCTCCTGTTCCCCCACACCCCAAATGTGCTCTATTGGATTGAGTTCTGGTCACTGTGGAGGCAATTTGAGTACAGTAAATCCATTGTCATGTTCAGGAAACCAGTCTGAGATGATTTGCGCTTTATGACATGGTGCCTTATCCTGCTGGAAGTAGCCATCAGAAGATGAGTCCACTGTGGAAGTAAAGGGATGGACATGGTCAATAATACTCAGATAGGCTGTGCTGTTAACACAATCTTCAATTGGTACTTATGGGCTCAAAGTGTGCCAAGAAAATATCTCCCACACTGTTACACCACCACCACCAGCAGCCTGAACCATTGATCCAAGGCAGGATGAGTCCATGCTTTCTGAATTTTGCAGCAGAAATCAAGACTCATCAGACTAGGCAATGTTTTTCCAATCATCTATTGTCCAATTATGGCTATAAATATAGCCTCAGTTTCCAGTTCTTAGCTGACAGGAGTGGCACCCGGTGTGGTCTTTTGCTGCTGTAGCCCATCTGCCTCACGGTTTGACGTGTTGTACGTTCAGAGATGCTCTTCTGCATACCTCAGTTGTAACAAGTGGTTATTTGAGTTACTGTTGCCTTTCTTACAGCTCAAACTAGTCTGGCCATTCTCCTCTGACATCTGGTATCAAAAAGGCATTTGAACCCAAAGAATTACTGCTCACTGGATATTTTCTTAATTTTGGACCATTCTCTGTAAACCCTAGAGATGGTTGTGCGTAAAAATCCCAGTAGATCAGAAGTTTATGAAATACTCAGACCAGCCAGTGAGGCATCAACAACGATTCCACGTTCAAAGTCACTGAAACCACCTTTCTTCCCCATTTTGATGCTTGGTTTAAACTGCAGCAAATCATCTTGACCAAGTCTTCCTAAATCTATTGAGTTGCTGCCATGTGAGTTGCTGCTGTTTTGAAGTTTGTGTTAATGAGCAGTTGGACAGCAGTTGTACCTAATAAAGTGGCCGGTGAGTGTGCACATATATATATATATATATATATATATATATATATATATATATATATATATATATATATATATATATATATATATATATATATAGTTATGTTTTTTATACATTTTTATTAGCAGTAATATGTATCCTAAATGTATTTGTGTTCATGATTCATCCATGTTTAACAAGCTGTTTTGCCTGCTCAGGTGAAAAGTTCTGTCGCTTTCCATACATCCTAAAATAAGAAGCCTCTTCATGAATTAAACATGCAGGCCTGAGCTAGCCAGCCTCTGATTGGCCAAGGCATTGGTTATTTACAGTCGGGAGTCTTGCTTACATTCATCCTCAGAAAGGCATGATGGGGGTCCAGAGAATGAGGAGTCAAACTTGTGTGTGCCTTCCCAGAACGGATGCCATTCACATCGGCCTCATTCTCTTCATTTGACTGCACCCATTCAGCCCCCAAATCATAGTCTGCTTCCTGCTCGCACAATATGGAGGAGATGAGACCAGGGGTGGTTCATTCTGCCCCCCTAACGCTATTTGCATGACACGCAGACAAGCTTTAAAACAGCTGTCAGTCACTTGTGTGCTCCTATTGTTACTGTGACCCATTTTTCATCCCATAATCTAGAGCTTTGAACCCTTCCGAGTCGCGGTCACCCCTCCTTCGCTCCCCGAAATGCTTACAAAAGGTGACTGGAGGCAACAGCGACCACACCGGTTGCTATGCGGAGGCTTGCGGATCGAATGG
This sequence comes from Danio rerio, assembly GCF_052040795.2. Classification (NCBI taxonomy): domain Eukaryota; kingdom Metazoa; phylum Chordata; class Actinopteri; order Cypriniformes; family Danionidae; genus Danio; species Danio rerio. The sequence continues at coordinate 31,885,686 of NC_141039.2, read as the reverse complement.
CTGTAATGGATTGCACTTTTAGGGGGAGAATATGTTGCATTGGAGCTGGTGTTCATCTTCTCTGCCTCTTCCAGAATGGGTTTGGGGAGGGGGTGTGATTTTTGCCCCATTGGGTCAGAGTGAAATGCCAGCTATTTTCAGCCTTGTGAAGAAGTACGTCATTGCCAGACACAACAGCCCATATCATAAGTGCTCAATTAATTGCTTCACAGATGAGATGCTGCATTCGTTTAGTGAGGCGCTAAGTCATTGAAATGATGCAGATTTGTTGTGTTTGTTCTCTGGGTTTTTACTGACTACGAGTGAGAGTGGTGAGTTTACTGCACTTAGAATTTGTTTGTCTATGGTTTATGCATTAAAGAGAAAGATTTGATTATTTTGATTATTGCATATTATTATTTAATCAGATTAATTATCACTAGACTATAATTAGAACTAGGGCTGCACAATATTGGAAAAATTGGATATTGCCATGTTTTATATTTCTGCGATAGATATTGCTATATGAATATAGTTTCACAAGATGTTTTGAATAGCAGTTTACTGTGGATTTTAACAACATTCAAGTACATAAATTGAATAAGCACATTGAAAAACATGCTCGTCTCATTATGGTGGCTTGAGAAAGCCAACATACTGTTATACTACATGAACTTAATATTCTTCTTCTTCTTCCGAATTCTTCTTGCATATAGACTGATTTCTATATGCATCTCCGCCTAGACCGTTTATACTACAACCACCAAACTAACTCAAAACCTTCAAAGTGCTCTGACTGGGGTTGCTATATCTTTTCTAACTGATCCGACTAACGCTTTTTCGAAAACTGACCCAGAAAATTCGGAAATGTCCCATTGACTTAACATTGGACCAAAATTTATGACCTTATAACTTTCAGCCAGACTGTCACACAGACTTAAGGTTACACTCATTTAGGTCAGACTACCAATTTGCCAATCACAGATGACCTTTCAACTTACTAGCCACACCCTAGCAACCACTTATGGCACCCTAGCAACTGTCCCATAGACTTCCATTGTAAAAAAAAACTGTCATTGAATTTACATTGGACATACTAACAACACACCAGTTCAACATACTAGAAACATGCTAATTCATGCTAGAACCATGTTAGTTTGTGTTAGCAACACCCTAGCAACCGTCTAGCAACACCTTAGTTACCACTCAGAACACCCTAGCAACACCGTAGCAAGAAACAAGCCAATCCATCATAGAAACCTGCTAGCACATAAGCATTTTTTACCTATGTCAACCTTTTCAATCTTCTTAAAAACTTCTTCAATTATCTTAATTTTTAAGCTACTTCAAACTTCAAAAGTTTTCCCCTTACAACAAGTTAAATTATCTGCCAGTGGGTTAAGTAAAATAATCTTTAAATTTGCTTTCAAATGTAGTTATTTTGAACTAGAATCAAGACAAAAATTCTAAGCAAGAAATAGTTTTTCTGTATAATTAAATAAAAAAAAATTTATTACACCTCTAAACATCACATTTTTTGTGCCCTTATGTTTTAAACCCACTTGAAATGCTCAGTAACAGGCCTTAAAACATGCAATTGATAAAATTTCACTCAATTATGATTAAACCTAGAAGTGACTCTATAATTAAAGTGAGCTTGGTAGCTCCTTGTCAACTATAATAATAATGCATATCCTGCGATGTGATTATTGCGGACACACATTACGATATATATGCTGAAATGATATACTGTGCAGCCTTAATTAGATGTATTTTCTACTTCTACTTCTTCTTCTTCTTATTATTATTATTAAATACGCCACAAAAAAGGTAATTTTTACTAATAATTTGTAACAAAATTAACAAGCTAAATTAAACATTTTAATTAGAGGCATAAAAGCTATGTCTGCATGTTGCATTGGATTTTAACATTCATTTATTTATTGGTAACTCAAAAAAAAAACTATTAGTAATCCATTTATTTTGGTAATTATTCATATTTGTTAACATTAGTTAATGTTATTTCAAGTTCAGGGGTTAACGGTGGCGCAGTGGGTAGCATGATTGCCGCACAGCAAGAAAATCGCTGTTTTCGAGCCCCGGCTGGGTCAGTTGAGATTTCTACGTGGAGTTTGCATGTTCTCCCCGTGTTCACGTGGGTTTCCTCCAGGTGCTCCGGTTTTTCCCCACAGTCTAAAGATATGCGCTATAGGTGAATTGAATAAGTGTATGTGTATGTAGTGTGAGTATATGAGTGTATGTGTGTGAATACAAGAGTGTATGAGTGTGTCCCAGTGTTGCAGCTGCAAGGGCATCCGCTGCGTTAAATATTTGCTAGATAAGTTGGCAGTTTATTCCGCTGTGGCCACCCAGGTGATCCCATACTAACTTAATAATATTCAGGTCTTGACTCAATGGAAGCCATATCATGACTGTGATTTCTATGCATTAGCAGTGTGTTTCTAATGATTATCATTGTAAAAATAAAACCATGACTGAAGAAATGATTCCTAGAAGGAATGGCATGTTGGCTTAAGACCTGTGTGTTCTTTTCAGCATTCACAGCCTCATCAATTTAGACAATATTGTCAACACGACAAAAATGCAGCCCTAAACTATGACATCAAGGTATCCACTGTATGGTCATCAATCTCAGCCATAATTAATGGATTAGCAAACATAAGAAGTATACACAGTCTTGCTGTAGCACAAATAGCTTAGCACTAACAAATCCAAACTAACAAGTTATTGTTAAACTATGATTTCATAAATGCTGTACAAAAGTAGTCCCAAACCACCGGGCCGCGGACCAGTACCGGTCTGTGAACAATTGGTACCGGGCCACATAAAAAATCATAAATTATTTCTGCAGAAAATATTCCCCCCGCGACTTGGTTTCTTCCACTCACCCCTGCCATCTCATGTGAAATGGAAGAACGATCGCTAGAATATAGCTCAGTGGTGGTTGTTGATGGTTGTTGGGAATTTAAAGTTATAAGAATTATAGAGTCCAAATCAGCAGAGCATTTAAGGATTGTGCATATAACGTTATGTGTGCGTGCATCGCTAAGTAAGTACCCGAAATCATTGCAATATGTATCTACATGGAGTTTCACATAATCATACTCATTAGGGCTTTAACATGGCAGTGCATACATTTAATTTGGCTATACGGTTGTATTATTGTTAATATGTTCGTCAGTTTAAATGTTTGGCACAGATGTTATGTATTATCATATATTTGATGCATATAAACCTTGATTGAAACATAATCAGACCACGATAGTGCAACTAGCGCAAGCTCACTGAGTTGTTCATGATTAACCTGGATGCACGAGCGCAGCAGCTGCGTTCACGTTTACTTTTCCAGAACTATGGAGTGCTCTACATCACAAGTACATCACTGTACAAGGTGAGCTACAGAGCAAACTGACCGTGCCGGTGTCGTGACATTTTATCTTACCCATCAGATTATGCTATCAACAATTTAAATGGTTCTGAGGTTGGGGTTAGGACTTAGGTAGGTTAGGGTGATATTACAGCTTCATATCACACTACTCTAGATTAAAATTTACACTGGTAACAAAATTTGATGGGTAGAATATTGCGTCATTAAAATGAGCTTCCTACTTTTTGAATGGGAGGTAGGACAATCTAATAAGGTAGGACAAATCGACAGAACACTGGAAACATTTTCCATTTATAGATGAGGCAAATATATTTAAATTATGGTCATTGTTAAGATATTTTTATAATATGTAATTGGATTTGAGCAAATAACTGCATGGAAATAATCCTTTATTATTTAATAAAACATCCCTGTAAATATCATTAGTCTCTAAAGGAACTATATCCACAATTTGGATGGTAAAGGAAAACCAGTCGAGAGTCCATCGCCCTCCAAAAACCTGCTGTGTGTATTTGCGTAAATGGCCCTGAAAGGTTCCAATGTCTGAAAACAGGCCTGTTTCCAGACGAGCGGAACAGAAGAATGAAGTAAATCTCTGTTTAAACAATCAGTGCAGAGACAATAGCTGATAAAGCGGAAAAAGAGAGTGAAAAGACTTTCAGACTAATACATACAGTAAACAGTCAGAGCGCATCTACAACCCAAATGGCTCAGATGACAGTGAGGGGTGGAGATGGAGGGTCTGCAGGAGGTCTGTCCACTCTGGCATTCCTCAACAGAGTCTTTGGCAGGGCAAATAAAAGCCTGACAGTGCAAGATGTTTTGAACTAGAGCCTTCAAGAGATGCTAGCAGCAGGTGATTATCAAACCATGGACAGATTTTTCTGGTTTTGTCATTGTATGAGCGTGTAAATATAGACAAAAAGTAATTTATTATTTTTGCAGCTGTAATTGAGTCAATTATATTTATACTATTGGGGTTTCCAAACTTTTGCACACATTGGACCAGTTTGCTACATAATGCTGAATACAAATAAAAGCCCTCCTGCAGGCTTTTAATTCTTTTTAAAAATATCCCCAAGACATTTCATTTGTTGATGCAGGATAGTTACAACAACAACAACAACAACAAAAAAAAAAAACTAATAATATTGACCTAATTATTAAATTTAAGTGATGTTAAAGCTGCAGTCACACTAGAGTTTGAGTTTGCGAAATTCTATCGTACAGCGCTGTGAAAAGGGGCGGGATTAAACAGGATTATTAGACATTAAAAAAGCGAGCGATTGCTCCATGTTTTAAATTTCTGTCCAGAGAGGTCTTGTTTAGATCCTCGGTTGGTCTCACGCAGTCAAGTGATGCGATTTCGCAGGTCAGAGTTCACCAAGCTTGAACTTTGCACTGCAGCAACCTGCGAAACTTAACGCATGACCCAGCGTTTCCGGTTTGATGCATTCGCGTGCATATGAATAGAAGTCTATGGGAGTAAAAAAGCCCAGTGTGACCGCATCTTTATTTCTAAACTAATTTCGAGAAAATCACGTGCTTTTGGTTGCTGGCCCCGCATTATTCAATTTATGATTCACTAATTAGACAATTCCGAAGCCACTATAAAATAAAGTTCCATATGACAGCCATCTTCATTTTGAAGAATCCCCCCTTCCACCCCTACTCCTCCTTTCCTAAATGGGTGGCACGGTGGCCCAGTGGTTAGCACTGTTGCCTCACAGCAAGAACATCACTTGTTCTAGTACTTACCAAGCCAGCCGACATTTCTGTGCAGAGTTTACACGTTCTCCCTGTGCTCACATGGGTTTCCCCTGGGTTCCCTGGTTTCCTCCCACCATCAAAAACATGCAACTTAAGTTAACTGACTAATCCAAATCGCCTCCTAGACATGCTCCGAGTAAATAGTTATCTCTTAAGAGCAATCACTATCTGTTTATAAGTTACTACAGCAGCGGAGTACTTGAGATCTACCTGAGCTCAAACTCCTCTCTCGCCTTGTAAACGAGAGGGAGCCCCGGGCTCGAGGATCTTATGAGCTCAGGGGTCTCTCCCGGGACAGCATGCCAAACAAGCTCAATAATCAATTATCAGCTAAGTGTGAACTCTTAATTTTTTTTTAATTTAGCCAAACTAAAATAAACAGACTTAAGACAGAAGAAAAATATGATATGAAATACTATTTAAAAACTATTTGAAAAAGAAGTAAAATATCACTTGTGAGTGAATCTTGAATATGTACCTGAGACATCTGTTTATGCTGTTTTTCGATTTATCTTTTTTGAAATTGTTTTTGTTCTGCCATGTCCATGCAATTACTGAAAACTACTCCTTAGTGTAAATATTTACAGGCTTTGGACTTTTAAAAACTGATATATTACAAAAAACATTTTGTTATGCTCCTAAGTCTTATAAGACTTTAGGATTTCTTTTTAGTTCTATTTGAGTTGATTCTATTTACGGTAGCACCAGATTTTTAGTTGTTAAAAAAAGGACATCTACAGGAAAAAAGAATAAAAAAGCATCTTCCTTCTTTTTAAAATACCCACAAATGTTAGCCTTAAGATGCAGCAGCCTCTGCTTTTGTCTCTGTTGGTCCGTCCTCCTTCTCTTCAGAGAGGAATGTGTGGAAAAGAGGCAGGATGCCTGATTCACGGTGCCAAATCAACTGACGTCTCTGTCCCATCGGCTTTTAGGGTTTACTGGCATGGGAATATATTCTCTTAGAGCTGCCAGACAAGTCATTTACAGAGCAGGTTGCTAATTGCTGTGAAATGCCTTCATTAGTAAGTGGTAATGGCCTGATTTGTTGACTTGGACAGACTGTACTACTGGGTTACATTTGTTAAATTCAATTTATAGCTCTTTAGGTCTGGTCTTCAGTGTCGCATGTGTTTTCAGAAAGTAGACTATAGCAAAGGAGAAAAAATTGAGGATGGCAGGTATTGTATCTATTAGGGATGTAACGGTATCAGAATTTCACGGTACGGTAATACCTCGGTATGAATGTCACGGTACGGTATTTATTGAATCATTTACAGGAAAAAACAAAACTTATGAAAATACTCCAAAAAAGTGCCAAAAGTGTCAATGACATACAAATTAGTCATCTATCTGTAAGCTTTAAAACAGGAACTTCAATTTTAATAACAAAAAAATATTAAACCATGTAAAAAAATAAAGTTTCAATTTAGTATTGTTGAAAACTCATCACATTCAACATTTAATCACTCACTCACTTACTTACTTAGATAGAGATGGGTTTAAAGGAAAATTATCATATAACTATAATCTGGTAAAAGCTGGTATCTCTGGGTATTTACAATGTCCCCTGCAACAGAAAAAAACCCTCTCATTTGGGACTGAGGATTCTGGGACAGAGATATGACTTGGCCCAGGTTGACAGCAGTGGGGTAACATTGTGCATTGTCTTTCCCCCACTTGAGAAGACAAACCATGAGTGAGATAGAGGTCTCTTTGCGGTACAAGTCAATGTCTGCATCAATCTGAACAGTGTGCTGTGTTTCTGCAGTCCCCATGACTGCTATTAGTCGTATTCACCAACTTGCAGGCACGTGCACACATAGGGCTCAACCTGTGCAGTGCACATGCCCTTTTTAGTCTTGGATAGAAAATGCCCTTCCAAATCGATCAAAAGTGCCCCCGCGACGCGACACAACCTCCGTCCAGCCCTTCAGTAGACAACACCGCTCTTGAGAATGCGCGCTCAACCCCCCCTCGGCGCTTTACAATACGCTCGCGACAACACAGCTGATCAGAACGCGCGCGACAACACTGCTATTCAGTACGCGCGCGGCGACAACACCCGCTTTAGGTTCGATCATTTCCATCTTTTTTTCATCTCCGCTACTAGCAGCACACTCCATTTCCGCATTACTGGATCTGTAGCGACAGCAGACCGCAAAGGATTATGGCCACGCCTGGGCTGATGGGAAATGTAGTTTAAGCTACCTGCCGTTCGCTTCATTCGCCTGAGCAAATTTTCTCAGAAGACCTATAGTTTTACCGAGTCATGCGACTTCGGTAATATCGAAAAAAAATAATATTGCGGTATGACGGTATTTACAATATCGTTACATCCCTAGTATCCATACATCTCTGCAATGACTCAAATAACTTATCAATAAAGTAATTTAAGATCTTTTGCAGGACATCCACTTTCAATGCCTCCTCCTTCATTTTACCCCAGACATGCTCAATAATGTTCATGTCTGGTGACTGGGTTAGCCAGTTCTGGAGCACCTTGACCTTTACTCTCAGGAACTGGAATTGGCCCACTCGTGTGTTTTGTAATGTAATGGGCAGCACAAATGTGTTGATACCTCAGGCTATTGATGTTGCCATCCACTCAGCATACAACTTGCATGCCCCCACACTGAACATAATCCCAAACCATTATTTTTCCTTAACCTAGCCTGACTGATTTCTCTGAGAACCTCCACGCCGATTCCAATAGGGGCTCTGTAGTATATGTGGTGATTGGGATGTAGTTCACCAGATTGATTCATCTGAAAAAATCTACCTTTTGCCACTTTTCCAAATGATCAACTTGAAGTCAAGTTTTTATTTGTTGCCCTTAGAGCTGGGATTGATGACAAGACTTTTGTCAGGTAGTGTAGTGTTCACTGTTCTATCCCCTTTTACATGGGAAATCAGTTAAACTTAATCTCAAAGATTTGCACTGACCGTGTTTATACACATAAATACTTGTGTATAAATGTTCATTACTAACCTTTCTATCAACATGATGGGATTATTACTGCAAAACAATGAATTGGCAAAATAGCCTACTGTTACATCTGCGATTATATAAAATAAATAAATAAATGCAACATATATGTTCACACACAGACCCTTACAGTCTCCAATACGTTACCAATTACAAAAAAAAAAAAAAAACTACACACAGAATTCATTTAGTCCTACAACACACAACATATACCCTACAGTCAGTGCAAGCCTCTCATTGGCATCTTTAGTCTTCACATGCACATGTGACCTCTGTTGGAAAGTGATTTCGATCATTCCAAGTTCATAATAGACCAAAAGGTAAAGATAATAGTTAAACATGTCAGTTTGTTCATGTTTTAGGTTGCTGAAAAAAATCATTCGCTCCATTGTTTTTTTTAGGCTTCTCCTTTGTTTTTTATGCTTCACTCTTAAGTTTGTTTCTGAAAGGATTGAGTGTCAGAAGCACATCAAATATCATGCACACATTATTATCCTCAGCTTAAGAAGTTCCTTATTTCAATTATTTCAATTATTGGTGAAAAAGCAAAACGGCTCGACCTCTAGACGGCCTTCTAAACAACTGCGGGGCAAAGGGTAGATTCTGCTCTTCTTGGCTTTGTGGCTGTTCAATTAAGATGACGACATGGTTTGTTTAAGCTTAGGTTGACCATAGTCGTTATTATATGTATATATTATTATCGTTTAATGTCTCAGCTGTGTATTTAAAAATTATGCTCAATTTGTTTTCATTTTTCTGGCTTGTGCACATGCTAGTGACGATTCTCTGTAAACCATTATCATTCAGCTGCGTGCCTAGCTCCGCCTTTTGGTACACTTTTGTTGGGCTTGGTATCCTTCTGAAAGGGTTTGCTTTTTGGTCCCTTTTGACAATGGAAACGGTCATAAAAGCGTGCCGGACCGTACCGTACCACTCAGTGGAAATGGGCCATAAAGCAGTAAGAGAAACATACAAAATGTGCAGAGCACTGGTACACCTTGACCACTGTTTTAAAAATTTGCCATCATTTATCTTAAGTTCATTCCAATCCTGCACAGCTTTCTTTTTCCACAGAAAAATAGTAAGACTAAGAATAATAAGACTTTTTCAAACAATGACTTATGCAGTATTTATATATAGTTGTATGAAAAGTTATTTGAGAAATTCAGTTAGGAACTAGTTGCTAACTGAGAACCAAAAAGGGCATTTTTAAATTGCCAATTTATTTGCATTAATGTCTTTTTTTTTAGTCTAAATAACACAAACCTTAGAAAACTGGTTTGAACACAATACTATTATCATCTCAGTGTGAACTAGAAACTTCTTATGGTCATTTATCTCATTGTCATTATGTAAGCATAACCCAAATTAACACATTTAGAGTTTAGAACTGTTTGTGAACTAAATTAATGGATTCATTTCAACAATTTATCTACGAATAAAACATGAAATCAAAACGACTTCATTTTAAGATTGTTAGAAACGAGCTTAATGTAGTCAAAACTATCATATGGCATCATATAGACATTTAGTACATCTGTGCATTTCTGTAATTTGTCATTGTACAAATTGTTTTCAACTACAAAGATAAAAAGCCATACATTGTTAGAACGACACAAAAGTGCCTAAATGATAACTAAAAAATAGCTATCTTTACAATATGGCGAGACATTGAGTTCCTCTGTTGTAATTTTCTAAATATCAGTGTAACCACTGAAGAAACATAGTCTGCTGAAGCCGATCATTACAATCTCCAAATGGCACAGCATCATCTTAAGACTCTTTTCGGAGGTCAACAACCGCAAAGCTTGAGATGTCCATCTCGGCCAAGTTGGTACAGCATTGCAGCTGTAATCCACCTAAAGGTTGGTCCTGCCAAAATGGGCGCTTTAAATAATACCACCCCATAGTCCCATGCCCAACAAGTAGGTCTGTCTGGGATTACCCGAATGTTCCCTGCAGAATAAGGCTCCTTTCTGAATTCATAAATGACCAGCGTTTGGTTGATCAAAATCCTCTGGTGTTCTGGCCCGTGGTTGCAAAGTCCACAGACGCTAGCAGTCTGGCAGCTAAATATACATCAAAAATCTCCAGGGCTGATGGGAATTACATAATCATTATTACAAAAAACAACACAAAGTGCACTGACCCACATAAGGCGTGATTAGCCTGTAAGAAAGGAAATTTGTTGGGTAATATGACACAAAATGTGCTGCGTGTGTTTTGGAGCTGATGCGATTTCAGGCCTCAAGTATAGGAGGGAAACGGATTATATTCACACACATCCACTTCCTTTGGGAATGACAGTGTGGATGCCGGCTGTCATGTTGAGCTTCACTGGGCACCAAAGTCAAAGGACAGTCCTCGCTCTTTCTCTATTTTCTTTTCCTCCTATAATTTGGTGAGTCTTCTGTCCGTTCTCTCTGTTTTTCTCCCGGTCTCCTTGTTTCTGGGTTGGGTCATGTACTCTGTTTATCCTACTTAAACTTTAATTTCCCCAAAGAATGTTTCGGACACGCACACTTGCGCACATACACACATGCACATCTCATACTGAGAGCTGAACTTTTGTCATGTACAGATAATTCAGAAACTGGAGACTTGCTGAGGCTGAAGCTTTATTCTTCCACATTCTCAAGAAGCTGTTGACATGGAAAATACACACTATAGAGGTTAAAAGTTTGTTGCATTTTTCAGGTTTGTTTTATGAAATTAATATTTTTTTAAATTGAAAGACGCATTTGAATTTGAAGTGACAATAAAAAATTTACATTTTTAGTTTTTCCTCAAAGATTTCTGTTAATGTTAAATCTGTTAAAGCTTTTTGTAATAATCAAGGAAATATATGTAATTATATACAGTCAGTCCTCAAACATATGTGCATTAGTAAAAATAAATGCAAAATCAGGTCAAATAAAAATGACTATATCAGTTTTGGGCTGAAAGAGAAAAAGGTAATGAACAGGAAATACATGTGACCCTGGACCACAAAACCACACTGTTAACAATTTCCTGTAAAATCTACAGTAGCTTACTGGCTGCAGTTCGCCAGTAACTTACTGTAAATCAATTGCAGCAAAAGAACTGTATTTACATTTACAGTACCATTTATCTTGCTGTACATGTATTTACAGAATTGTGTGCATATCTTTACTGTAAGTCATTGTCACAATGAAACATTCAAATACAGTAATATGCTGCATAACTATCCTAGTAAAATACTGTTCATTTTACAGTTAAATATTGTGTAATTTACAAAAATTGTCTTATTTTGCAAAAGTGTATTTGTGGAAAAAACATTTTATGAGTCAACAATATCCATTTAAATTTTATGCCAAAGCTATTAAAATATTAAATTGATAGTTCACTCAAAAATGAAAAACATCTTTAATGAATGTTGTCATTTTTCTTCTGTAAACATGTCAAAATGTAACTTTTGATAATATGCAGTGCAAAAACCTTAAATTTCACAATATTCTGATCATTTTGATTTTTTTAAATCCTTAGGTTCCAGATTTTAAAACCATTGTCTCTCAGCCAAAAACTATATCACAACAAACCAAACATTAATAGAAAGCTTAATTATTCTGAATATGAATTTCCAAAAATATACATTGGCTTTGTGGACCATGGTCACATCAACATAATCTAAAAATAGATTTTTGAAAAAGTCTCAACATTATCAGGTAGAGACCAAAACAAAAATAGTGTGCTGAAAAGTTAAAAAAGAAATAAAAAAGAATGACTTTTAGGTGGCGTTTATAAGCCGAAAGCTTATTTTATCTCTTCATTCAAAAAGTTTGCACTCAAATATTGCTTGACGCTATTAAAATGAAATGAAAAAAGACAGATGGAAAAAAGACAGTGTGTGAACACAAACCAACTGAGAAGGTGGCAAGGAGGGACAATCGAACTTGGGTACGGTCCAGGTAATTGAACCAAGTGTGAAAGCACCCTAAATTATTTAGTAAAACTACACATATACTTTCCACTGGATTATATATCATTTTCTGTTATTGTACAGCTTTATTTTTGTTTCGAACTACAAGAGTCAAATAAAAGTCAGTCACATTTTCAAATCGTCATACGAAAAATCATATTAGAAAATTAAAATACCTATGAATCACGACATGATACAGACAACTAATATTAACAAATATTGTTACGATCATGTCACAGTAATTAAAAATCATCTCAAAATATTCAACCAATACATAGTGGATTTTAGATATAGTGAATTGGCATTGGTATAGGTATGATTAGGAAAGACAAGTCTCCTATTGTTTAAGAGCAGGATTTGTGCTTGGATTGGATTTATCACTTAAATAAACAGATCCTGCATTACCACAGAACAGAAGCTCATTAACAGATTTTATTCTAACTTGTTATTTATAATGTGTAGTATTTTTCTTATTTGCACCAAAATCGATTGCGTGTCTCATTTGATTGTTTGGACCAGCTGTCAATCGGCATGGGCCAGTGAACATGCGTCTCATCCAATCTATTGACCCGAAAATGTATACAAATTAACTGAACACGGCCTAAAAGGTGATTAAAATGGCCTCAAGAAGGTGCAGTGATTTGCTGTAACTTTAGACCTGTGACAGATGTCCACTCTCTCCCATATGGCTCTTAAATACAATGCATCCTGCTGACCCTCTGTCCAGCTGAGGTGAGACCTGTCTATGTCACAATGACACTCTCACAACATGATCACAACGCTTACTTCAGTCAGCCCACAGTCAATGCTTATTTAAAGCCATAGACCATTCAATTACTCTTTAGCTCATCCTTTTAAAAGACCTATCCAAAAAGATGATTTATTCACTTATCAAAAGGTCCATGATATCTTGAACAAAGCCATTGAAGAATGAACAAACAATTATACAAGTTTAATTGACATCAAGTGTATACTATACACTCATCATGATTTGATACGTATCTCAATCACATATCATCTATCATCTCAAAAGTGTATGCAAAAATGCTTTAATATTGGTATATTTGTTATTTCATAAATATATGGTCAAAAATAATAAAATATGTATAATATGTAGGCCTGCGTTTGGTTAAAACATTATTTGTTTAAAGTCTTGGGGTGGTAAAAGACAAAATAAGTCATAATTAGTATTTACATTTTTGAATGAATTCTAATTTTTAAATACCGAAAGATGACTCTTGGTTAAAACAAGCTCAATTTTGTCAATATTGTGTACATCAGCAATACACATCTGCGCAAATTTTTCGCTACATATGTATCGTTACACCCTATAATGGATAATGAAGTATCTAAATTTGATTAAAATATAAAACAAATAAATAAATTACCCCCGAGGTGAATGATTGAATATATATGTAATTTCAGTGAATAATTCTAATAACATTATAATATAATATAATATAATATAATATAATATAATATAATATAATATAATATAATATAATATAATATAATATTTAGACTTATACAACAGTTCTGTCTGGTTCTTGAATCTGATTGGTTCATAGCTGTGCGATATTCTGCAAAAAACAGCACTCGTCCAGCCTCTTTACCCTTGTGTATTATTCCTCTAACATACAGCAACAAGCAGAGGACACTATACAGTTTGACAAATATTGCTGATGTTGGACAACATAATGTACTTTTGAGGCTTTTTAGGTGAGAATGTAGTTGTTTAGATTGCAACTAGGTAGATTATTCATAAGGATAGGGATTATTTTAACTATTTATAATTTCTGAACAAATAAAATGTATGTATTTTGTGTTGGCCACTCTTTGTGTAACCCAGAGTTACTTTTTGGTTGGCCATCTGTTCGTCTCCTGTTTTCGTTACTGCAGACTAGTTTAGGAAAAAGAAAGAAAGAAGAAATGCCTGCATGTGTTTAGCATTTTTTCTTATAGCAAATACAACAGTAATCTGGTAGTTTTTGACATTTTTTTGGGTTTATTTATTGTGATATCCAGATTGCAACAGACAAATACTGGGAAATCACTGTAGACTGATGGCATTTCATGCCGTTCAGCCTTATAATATTAAAATGTGAGCAAAATCACCTTTTTTGTCATCACTTTAGACTAATGGTTCTCAAACATTTTTTTACCAAGTACCACCTCAGAAAAAATAAGTACCACCATAATGACTGGTATTGAAATACATGGTAGGCCTAAATAAGCAGCTACAGCTCTGCACAGTTCACAAACATGGCAAATAAAATTTTATTATTATAAAAATGTATTATTGTCAGCCACTTTAAACACAATAAATAGTATGAACAATATCACACTTACAGGTAAAAAAAAATAAAAAAAATAAAACGTCAACGTAAAATGTAATTTTAAAAATAAAAAAATGGCACGGTTTCTAAAACGTTAAAAGAAAACTGCTGTACTTAAATGTTAAGTATTATCATGAATATTAATACTGGCCAGCCCAGGTGGGCCTCACACCCAGGTGGGTTTCACGTGGGCCAGCCCAGGTGGGCCCCACACGGGCCATCTCAGGTGAACCCAACGCGGGTCAGCCCAGGTGGGACCCACGCGGGCCATCCCAGGTGGGCCTCACGCGGGCCATCCCAGGTGGACCCACACACGTGGCGACATATGAATTGGATTTACACATTTAAACTAGAAACTAGATCTGCTTAATGCTCGTTAGAGTAGGCTATGTTCTTCAGAGAAGAGAGTGATTTAACTATACCTGTCAACATTGGGATAATAATTTACAAGATATGCCCCCAACAACCGTTACTAGTATGGGGAGGAAAATAACCTCAAATTATAGAATACATAACAAACATTACAAAAATGAAAACAACAAGTTTAGCCTATTAAAATCAAAGTGTTTGATTTAAAAAATTTTTTACTTGAATTATTCAGCAATTCCTTCGCGTACCACTAGAAGAAAGCCTGCGTACCACTTGTGGTACATGTGCCACAGTTTAAGAACCAATGCTTTAGACATTATGCAAGATAATCATTCAAATACTAGCTCTAAAATGACATTGGTGAATTAGCAATGGTTTCTGCTATTCTGACATTAGCTGCAGATGTGAATGAATGGCGAAAGAAAGTAATTCCTTATACAAAAGGATTTTCAGACTCTCTGTGTTTGATTTTCTTTTTTATATACACAATTATACAGTCAAACTGTTGTATAAATGCAATATCACATGAGAAGCAGTGCAATATGGCTGTATATCGTCACTGGTGGGACAACGCTCACTGGTGGGACAATGCATGCCTCCCACCAGTGACGATATACAGTCATATCAAACTGCCACAGTATATATATTTTCCCAATTTTTGTTTAACGGAGAAAAGATTTTTTCAACACATTTCTAAACATAATAGTTTTAATAACTCATCTCTAATAATTGATTTATTTTATCTTTGCCATGATGACAGTAAATAATATTTGACTAGATATTTTTCAAGATACTTCTACACAGCTAAAGTGACATTTAAAGGATTAATAGGTTAATTAAGTTAACTAGGCAGGGGTGCGTTTCCCAAACAACGGCGTAACTTGCAGCTGAACTATCATGGTACGATGCATCATTTCGGAAAAAAATGATGTAATGATTAGTGTTACCTAAACTGCATAGTTTTTCTGTCGCAGATTCATCGCTTAAACCATGTTAGTTATAACGTAAAACGCCTATAATGACGCTCTAAACTGAGTGGAGTAACAACTTTTTTAGAGAAGAACCCCATCATTTCTTTGTGTAAATTATATTGTTTAACAAAAACTTGCAATAAAAATAAAATCCAATAATAGATTTGGTAAAAACATGCACTCACTTTCCATATTAATTAAAATATATGGCACATATAGGGCCTATGTTTGCTTTACAAATTTTATTGAGAATGACATATCATGTTCTAAAGCATAAAATCACTTAAATCACAATTATATTTTGCCAATTTTAAACAAGCAAGTTTTACCTATATGTCAGCAATAACTGTAATAATCACTTATTCTTTAATCACATTAATTTAAAACATACTAATCTCCTCACAACTTTGCAAAATACAGTTTCAATGTATATACAGAGTTTTTTTTTATTTATTTTTTATTATAAAGGGCAACACTATTACAAGGAGAATGAGCTTTAAATAGCTCATCTGCTGAGTTTACCTCAGTGGCTGCAATAGTGTTTTATGGTATCGAATCCAGAGGCCTGGCAGAGGGAGGAATGAATGTGTCTGTCAGAGAAAGCAGATGTAGATAATGATAACGCAGATCCCTTCGCAGCATCATTCTGGAGCTCCAGGGCTTTTTTCCCCCCTTCTTCTTTGAGTAATCAGATCCTTAGATTGCACTCAGCAGAGAGCTCATAAAACACACACACGCACACACACATTCACAGTCGTGTCAACATGTCTCATCTACTCAGATTTATCCTCAACATCTCTGATATTCCCTCAAATAAAACTCCCTGACACTAGAATGGATGGATGGATGGATGGATGAACAGATG
Source organism: Danio rerio (assembly GCF_052040795.2). Taxonomy (NCBI): domain Eukaryota; kingdom Metazoa; phylum Chordata; class Actinopteri; order Cypriniformes; family Danionidae; genus Danio; species Danio rerio. The sequence goes on along the minus strand of NC_141039.2, from coordinate 31,869,061 downwards.
GATAGATGGATGTAGGAATAAGGAAGGAAGGAAAGCAAAGAAAGGAAGGAAGGCTCATAAATGTTTCGGTCACCAGTAAAACCAGCGATGATACACTTTAGAAGGGAACCGGAGGATCATAAATGTTGGCAATAGGAATAATAGCACTTAGTCAATGGGTTATTAGGGTCAGGGTCACAGTGGAGTCAATATGTGCTGTTTTGTCAAGGTAAGTGTCAACATTACTTTAGCTTCCAATTAAAACAAAACCTCATCTAAGAGTTAAACTTCAGCACATTACTCAAAATAATATGGCAGTTGTGGACCATATATATATATATATATATATATATATATATATATATATATATATATATATATATATATATATATATATATATATATATATACTGGACTGGTAAATTTTGCAAAAACAAAAATTAAACAAAATACAATATATAATGCACAATTTATGCTGCAAAATATGCTGCAAAAATTCATATGATCATTGAAATGTTTAATGCACAGAGTTTTAACACTGAATAAAGTTGTTGTATTAACATGTCTCATTTATTCATTTTACTTTGGTTCAGTCTCTATTTCTGACATCGCCACAGCGGAATTAACTGCCAACTATTCAGGCATATGTTTTATGTAGCAGATGCCCTTCCACCTGCAACCAAGTATTGGGAAACACCCATACACACTCATGTTACTCAATTCTCCTATAACACATGTCTTTGGACTGTGGGGGAAACCAGAACACCCGGAGGAAATCCAACACGGGAACAACATGCAAACTCCACACAGAAATGCAGGGACTCCATCCAGCAACATGCCCCAAGTGTCCCACCAGTCACGATATACAGTCATATTGCACTGCTACAAGTGTGATATTGCATTTATACTACAGTGCGATGGCATAATAATGAACAGAAAAAGAAAGTCAAACACGGAGAGTCTAAAAATCTTTTATATGAGGAACTACTTTCTTCCACCATTCCTTCACATCTGCAGCTTACGTCAGAACAGCAGCAACCATTATTAATTCACAAATGTCACTTTGGAGCTGGTATTTGAATGATTCTCTAGCGTAATGTCTAAAGTGATGACAAAACAGATGATTTTTGCTGACATTTTAAGATTATAATGCTGAACTGCATGAAATGCCATCAGTCTAAAGATATGTTCGGTAACACTTTAAAATAACTACACACTATGAATCATTTATTAATCATTAACTCTACATTATAAATGTGCTTATAAGTCAAGAATACAGGACTTGTAGCTGCAGTTATAAACTGCTTACTAATGTCTATTAATGTAGAGTTTATGATTAACATATAATGAATTCACTATTTGCTAATGCTCAGTAAATGATTCATAGTGTGTAGTTACTAGAAAGTGTTAAAGTTAATTTAAGACTTCGTTAATCTCAGTAAACAATTCTTTATGCAATTTACACAGTTAACAGTTGTTTTATTTTTAAAATTATTATTATTAATATTATTTCAGCCAACCTAATGAAATAAGACTTCAAGAGGTATATATACATATATAAATAATTCTCTGTTCTTTTAAACATCACTTGGAAAATAATTGAAAAACTAATAATGTTTCAAGGAACTGTCTATTTAAGATGTGTGTTGATTTTTTACTGGAAACTATGACTAAGATATAGGGATAATAAAAGTTAATTCCGTTATAGCATTAACCCGTATAAACCAGAATAAACCAGCATTGAAATTCATGTTCAGCATAAGTTGATCATCTGATGTTTTTTTTTTTTTAATGCGTGGACAATAGTGCAGATTCAATGTGGCTTCTCTGGATTTGAATCACAAGCACTATTGTCTGAGCTTGGGTTCCTGCATTGGTTCTTGTTTGTTTGTCTGCACTGCTGCATTGTGATTAGGTGAATTGGAGGGTGGCAGCCAAAATGCCATCTGTAAAAAGTGTGTCCGCTGCCTGACTGAATGAATAGCATGCATTTGTGTCATGTGTCATTAGTCTTGCACAAACAAGCTCTGTCTTGCACAATGCCAAAATATGCATGCACACAAACATAATAGGCTCGTGCAAAATCACATCCTTTACTGTGCAAGAGAACACGCTCATAATTATGTCCGTTTTTGCGTGTGTGCTGCATACAATCAATGACACACAGACATTTCCAAGTTTGAGACAAAAAATTTGCCCATGATAACATTTTCTACAAAAAAATTAATAGATAAATAAATTATGTTGCTTTTGTGCATTTTATAAAAGTTTAACAGTAATGTGCCTAGTGGTTGGTGCTAAATAATGTGTTCAGATTTCTTAGAAACAAATAAACGTGATGTTTTATTACTCATATGCATCACAGCAGTTTGGTACTGCTTCATAGTCTAGTTCTGATGCTCAGTTGCTCATTCTTCTGACTCTGAATGGGTGTTCATAAGGAACTTTAAGAACAGAGGAACTTTATCTCAATCCCTATAACTAATGATGAAAGTATCCTTTTTTTTTTGGTGTGCTTGTACCAAGGGACCTAGTAAAAATTGCAGTTTTGTAAGATCTTTAGGGGAAACTAAAATAAATTAGGGGTGGCACGTTGGCTCAGTAGTTAGCACTGTCGGCTCACAGCAAGAACATTACTGGGTCAAGTCCTGGCTGGGCTAGTCGGCATTTCTGTGTGAAGTTTGCATGCCCAGGTAGCAAAGAAATCTGGCCCAGATTTGGCATAAATCTGGTTTAGCAGGCATTCATGTGGCACTGGCATACAGCATGTGGGCCAAACATAGCCCTGGTTTGGCAGAGGTGGCACCATCTTTAAGGTGGCACACAATACTTGGGCCAGATATAAATTGTAGTATTGGGCCCAGATCATGTTAATAATTGATATGTGGGCCATGTAAGCTTGGTCTATCTTGACCCAAATTTAAAATACCTTTTTATTATTTTAAAAATATAAATAAATAAATTCTACCAATCAGGACGCTTTGAGAAAAAGCACACCTATAGTGTGCCTAAAGCACAATGATTCATGGCTTATCAATTTCAATTCCAGTCATGTTACACCAACATATCTGGCCCAGTTCAGGTTCAGTTATGGGTTATTTACTTGGCTTAGACATAGCCCCGATATGATCCATGTTTGGGCCTTTTCAGGAAGCCAGACTTGGTCCAGTCATGTACCGTAATACACTGTGGCATGTGGGCCAAGCAAAAGCCAAGGTGCCAGAGCGGGGCCAGAGATATTTTGCTACGTAGGTGTTCTCTCCATGTTCTCAAAAGTATTTTCTGAGTTCTCCATTTCCCCCAACAATCCTAAGACATGCGCTATAAGTGAACTGGATGAACGTCAGAATAAGAGAGTGTCTGTGCGTGTGTTTCCAAGTACTGAGTTGCAGCTGGAAGGGCATCTGCTACATAACACATATGCCGGAATAGTTGGCAGTTTATTCCGCTGTGGCGACTCCTGATGACTAAGCGACTAAGTTAAAGGAAAATGAATGAATGAATAAATGAAACAAAATTATCTCTAACTTCAGAGGAGCTGGGTCATTGGTGAGCATTTGTCAGGCAAGTTTGCCACTTGGGTTCACGATGAAGGAAGTTTGTCCAATTCAGCCTGTAGAATCAGTGTCGACTGTCAGTAAAAAAAGAGTGCTTTAATTGGCTGTCCAGATACGAACCAGAGAGCGAAAACAAGAACTAAAGTAATGAGCCTAGCAAACAATGCAAGTCAAGAGTAAACATAAATAAGCCAGCTTTCATTTCATCGCATTTCTTTGCCAAATAATTTTGATTATCAGAAACATTTGCATGAGTGAATCCCTCTGTGGTGAGTCAGAATTACTGTCAAATGGTACATAAACACTGCTTTGTTTATGGTTTGTATGTGTGCAGCACAGGTTTTGGTCCAGGTGCGACCAGATGCATACAAATCGACAACACTGCAGGATTCTGTTACAGTAAATGACACTGCATTTTAAAGAGTTACTCACACATAGAAAGCTAATTCTAGCACCATTTACCTGTTGAATTTGTTTACAGCTTCATATTCAGGAATACACACATGCAGGAGGGCATCCATGATTTAAATAAAAATTAATTGAAATGCTTACATTGAAATGCTTTTGCATTTCAGCACTGTTGCTACTTAGGAACCTTGTCACCTAAGTTATTGCAAAAGTTTAAATTAGTTTAATAAGTAGTCATGCCATAGGCTTTGGAATTAGTTTATGTTACCTCAAATTTATAATAATTCAATAGTGTGGGACATATTTAGGCTCAGGCAACTTTAGAGGAAGTTATAATAAGGGATTTTGTTCTACTTTTTGCAGTGTCAGTCACATAACCAACTAAAGACCCCCACTACTATCACCACCATCACATTCCAACCACAAAACATTATGCAATTATGAGTGTGCCTCATATAAGTAAGTGGGCTTGACAAACCACTTGTAGAAAGCACACTTTCTTCTCTAATACTTAAACCTACACTTGCATAAAATTTGTAACACACTTACTTACAACCAGTCCATATAAAAATATATATATACATTTATGTAGTGTGCTTCACAGAGGTGAGTGGGCCTGACAAACCTATGTAATAACACTTATCTCTATAAAAAAAAAAAAAAAAAAAAAAAACACTCCCCCGTCCTTACTCTAGCACTAAATTCTCTGAGCACTTTGTATAATTAGCACTTCTTGTGTGTATTGCCTCTTTTTGTTGAATCGCTGAATGCTTCCTCAATTGTAAGTCTCTTAGGACAAAAGTGTCTGCTAAATGTATACTTGTATGTCGACATTTCATCTTCCTTACAACAAATCCAACAACACACAATAAAAACAAAGCTTTCCTGCAGGCACACAGCATTAGACGTTAATGTTAGGTTAGATTTAGGTCTAAAATGCAATGTCTAGCCAGTGTCTAAGGACAACGTTATTTTGACATCTAATAGCGACATCAAATGACATTGATATTTGGTTGATTTTAGGTTTTGTTGGAAAGTGACCGAAATCCAACATCGAGCCAACGTCTTAAACCAACTTCATATGTTGTCAAATCCTGACATTTATTCATCAGCTATGGCAACCAAAATCCCAACATATGATAGACGTCATAGTGGTAACATCCACACAACGTCAAGCTGTAACATCATTAGACACTGATATATGGTTGATTTTAGGTTGGAGGTTGGACATTGACATCTTCCTGACGTTGGGTTTTGACATCAACCCGATTTTTATTTCCAAACAAAATGTAACGTCTCCTCGACTTTGGGGTACAATGCCAATCTGACACCATATTGGCTTCCTGTGCCTGCTGCATTTGATCAAACCTTCTTTAATCCACTAGTTGTTGATTTTGTTGATTGCAGTACTTGTTGTGTGTAGGCTGCTTTATGTCACTTCATTGTTATTAAGTGTGTGCAACCAGTAAAATGGTCTGAGAGAATTAAGTTCTCCAGACATCAGGCCTGATGGTTTGTCCCTATACATTAGTTCCTACTGCGAAAACCACTATAGGCACTGCCACTATAGTGCATCCCAGTAGATTGTTGTGCACTGCAAAAAATGTGTGACTTGTGCTGTTCAATTGTTTGGACTAGACATTATTTCCTTCAGATAACCTTGAGCACCCAACACTTTGTTGGTAGTTTGTGGTTTTTCCATCCTCAGACTACAGTTGGTAAATTATCATCACTGCTAACAACTGTAGGAGCAACTTTCAATCCTTTCAATGTATTATAGAGATACTGCAACTTAGTTAGAGAACCTGCAACCTACTATGCCTAACCATAACAATTAGGCCATTGTTAAAATTCATTCAGATCTTTATTACTGCCAATTTCTCCTGCGTCAAACACATTGGTTACAAGAAATGAGTGTTTGTATACTATCTAAACTAACCAGACCTTATTAGTAGATGATCAGAAATATTTGTTTCTAGGTGCTTTCCTGGTTTCCTTGGGGCCTTTGTGTTGAGTATGAGACCTTGTATATGCTATTGTTACACTTCTGAAATCCATGAATGAAAAAGAAGCGAAAGTATGTGAACTAAATGTCAATCCATTCCTCAGACTGTACTCTCCACTGTTCTTTTATTTATTCATTCATTCAGTCAGTGACTCCTGCTTGGCACAAGTCCAACATATTGTAAAAAAAATCCACATTCACTTTCAGTTGACACCTCGATGCTAGAGCGAATAAAGGGATGTCTCCACTTAAGATTTCCGTCTACTTAGCAAATGAGATCACAACTTCTCACAATGAATAATCACCTCGGTGTCCCCCAGGGCTGAGCTGCGAATCTAACAGGAAGTGATGCATTTCCCAACAGGAAGGTGGCTTTCCCCCCTAAATAGCTCTTTACCGTCTCACTCTTTCATTCATAAAACTGACACAGGCATAATGAAGGAAGGCTTGCTCATAAATCTTCTTCAGAGATTGTGATTGAGATGGTGCATGAGTCAGGGGAAGAAACAAAAGAGATTTTCATTTCTGATTTGAGTCTTTGACATATTGTGCTGGAGAATACAGGTCTTTTGTTCACTGAACATGCTAATTTTTCCTTCGGGAAGTCAGTTGCTGTTCTGCATCTCCATATGATACATCACATGCATAAGCATGAATAGACAATACTGCATTGTATGCTTAATTTAGGACCACAGTATTATTATAATGATATAAAGTGCAAAAATAATAATAATAATAATAATAAAATAAGTAGAACTACTGTTTTAGCATCTATAAGACTCGTTTCTTGATTATCGAATCAGTATATTTCCTTTTTTTTTCAACGACATATTGGTGCAGTCTGCTACTTTTCAAGAGTTCAAGAGTTCACACTTAGATATAGCTTGATGCTAATAACAGGTTTGGCATGCTGTCCTGGGAGAGAACCCTAAGCTCAAAGGTAATTGAGCCCAGGGCTTAATAAGCATATAAGGGAGTCCGAGATCAGATAGGTCTCGAGAGCTCCACCTGTCAAAAGGAGGACAAGGGGTAGAAGGGGGCATTCTTACGAAACAAAAATAAGGCACTAGGGTGCGATCGGTCTATTTATTGTGCTTGAATTAATCTGATTGGATTATTGCTGATTACCGATGAGAGACCAGCTGCGATCAATCATATCACATGCTTCTCTTAAAATGAGTTTATAAAACTTTACTTAATGCAGCTCTAGTACAGTGCAGTTTCGTTGGCAATTCATTTTTTATCTTTTGACCAATATTAGTTAAAATGTATATATATATATATATATATATATATATATATATATATATATATATATATATATATATATATATATATATATATATATATATATATATATATAAAATGATTGTATGTACCCCTGCACTCCATAACATGTATGAAGTCCTTTTTACTTCACCACTCTTAGTATAAGGGAAATAGTGAGATCATATTATAAATAGTTCTTTAAATGGAGCTTTATACTTTATGTGGAATTCATCCATTCAACCACTATAAAGGTGAGATGTATTATGGTTATTAGGACATCTTACATCTACACTCTCAGAAAAAGAGGTATACAATCTGTCAGTGGGGTTGCACCTTTTCAAAATGTACACTTTTGTACTGTTTAGGTGGACATTAGTACCCTTGGGGTACACTTCTGTAACTTTAAGGTTCACATTTGTAACCTTAAAGGGCACCTATGATGAATTGTCTTTTGGAAGCTGTTTGGACAGAATTGTGTGTAGGTGTGTCCACAGCCATATTGGCATCATATAAAGACAATAAGTCTCTTATTTTTAAATTTCCTGATGTTAAAATAGGATCCAAATCTCTCCCATTTTGAGGCCGACCGCAATGTGACATAAGAGTGCTGTTTCTCCACCCACCAAATTGATTCACAGCCACATATTAACATGTCTCTGTAGTAATGCATATAATCAACAAGACAGGAAATGTGCAAAGCAACTGAGATTAAAAGATCTGTTCAGCAATCATCATTAAATTTGATCAAGAAAGAGTTTTACATGTTGAAAATGTTTTTCAAACAGTGCATGTTGGGTAAGGTTAGGGACAGATTTTGTGGTCTGGGTAGTTTTAAAGGTGAGTTAAGGTGTAAGGTATGGTCAACAATGTAATTCTAAATGTAATTACAGAAATTAAGTTTGTATGTTTTTAATCAATGATTTTACCGTTTTTATCACCACAGCCACATGTCAGTACAAAGAAAAAAAAACGCTTTAATCTCGGTTTGTGGACCTTAAATCAGGTTTATTATGTACATTAACATAACAAATATCTATACAGCAGTGGATATTAATGTGTGTCCTGTCACATTTGCTAATCTAAACATGCGTGCTGTGTGTGTTTGTGTGTGTGTGTGTGCGTCAACTTTGTAATGACATTGTGTCACTTATCGTCACAGAATTAACTCCACAACAAATACATCAAATAATCATTAGTAAAGTTTTTACTGTAGTATTTCTCACAAACGTTATGTGAGATCTGCTGACTTCATGTCTGTCACTGTTCTGTTTATCTGGCGCAGCCAAAGCGGAGATTCAGGCAAACTCTGACAAGCACATGGGAACCGTGGGCAAGGAGAACGAGCATTAAAGACACAGGCAACAAAAACAGTTACATTGTGTTCAGAGCAGAAAATTCCAATATTCTGATAGCTATAATGTATAATATATATATATATATATATATATATATATATATATATATATATATATATATATATATATATATATATATATATATATATATATATAGACAAAAGACTATTCTAAAATCTAAAAAAATAGGTGCCCTTTAATTACTGTAATTACTGAGGTACACATTCATATTTTTAGGAATTAATATGTATCTTTAAGCACCTGTCAAGAACAGAACTGTACCTTTTGAGAGGTAACACACCAGTGTCAAATTTTGTACCTTTATTTCTGAGAATGTATATCATGTGACAGAACAAACAGGTATGAGTTTATTCTGACAGGAATAAACTTTTAAACCAAAACAATATTTTTACTGCACATTTAGTCAAATTAATATTTTGGTGAACATAAGAGATCTTTAAAAACTCCATTTCTCTTTCGGATCAAAGTAGTCAATATTTACATGTTCATGAAATCGGTTTACTACAAAAAATGTAGTTTAATGTCACCACATCCAAAAATCTCCTCAAGTGTTTATTTGAGAGCCATAATATTTGTGTTACTATTTTTTTTGGGGTAAAAAAAAAAAAAAAAAAAAAAAAAACAGAAGTATATATTGCCTTGTGAATTTGATAAGCTGCAGAACTGGAGCACTAAAGTGAGGACAGAGTTAAAATCGCACGTCTCTTTGACCTGGGCAAGGACCCAGAACATCCTGACCCTGTATCAACCTCTCTCTCTTACACACACACATGCTGGAAGTGGGAAGTAGATACAGCGGATGTGAGTGAAGAGAAAGGAAAGCGAGAGAGCAGGGTCAGGAATGTGGCATTATGGGAGTCTGGGAAAGGGGGAGGAGGCTTTCCAAACACTTCCTGTGTGAGGAGGGAAGAATCCATCAAGTATGAGACAGGAATCAGGGTCAGTGAGATAATAAACATTCATGCACATACATACATACCAACACACATATCAGACACTGGAACAGACTTTCAAACAGCTGGAAAGTCCAGGATGGGTGTCATTTTGAAACTGAAAGGCACTCAGACACAAATGTAAGAAATGAATCCAGAAAAATGTCAAATGTTTGAGTGGTCTAGTAATACATTTTAGATACAATACAAATTTGTATAAATCTGTGGAGGTAGAAATGACTAGAAATAATAAGATAATTACAAATTACAACTTGCAGTGTATAATGTAATAATATAATATAATATAATATAATATAATATAATATAATATAATATAATATAATATAATATAAAATAATATAATATAATATAATAAAATATAATATAATATAATATAATATAATATAATATAATATAATATAAAATAATATAATATAATATAATATAATATAATATAATATAATATCTACACCTGCTGTTTTAATCCGCCTCTTTTGTGCATGTCCAACCCCTTTAGTGATTTCATTGAGGTGAGAGTCTCTGGATGGGTGTACGCATGAGCTTTTTCCTGATCTTTCAATACAATATTGTATCAAGCTCAAGACAACACTAAGGAGAACAGCAGCTTTCATTTTTGCACTAATAGGCACACAACTAAACTGAATTCTGGTCTGTGTAATACAATGACGACTGGTGGAGGACATTGTGCTTCTGACTTTATTTATGTATTAAATTATTTGCCTTGTACCACATGTAATGTCAAATAGAAAAGTTTAAACCTCCTCTAGTGCACTTCGTCCTACATTTAGGAAACAGTCAATGCAGTTTCTCTGCAATTTGTACGTTTTTTTTTTATAATGGTGTTCATTTGCAAGATCTCATTCATACACGGTACATATGATTTGCTCATCCCTAACTGTGACTGTGTGTGCATGGACATCAGTGATCAAATTATTTGCCTTAATCATTATGAGACAATAACATGATTTAGGTGTTTACATGAGTTTTACATGTTATATCACATAATTCGATTAACATCATTGTGTCATCATGCTATCAATGTTTCCTTAAGAGTTACAAGTAATTTTGGGTGTTTAATTTTTAAATTTTTTTAAATTTAACTGCAGTTCGGCACTTTCGCTTTCCTTCAGGAACGTTTCATTCATGCCCCTGTGACAAACTGAGGTATTGAATGCAAGTATGAAGTAGGGTTGTAACAATATACCGGTATGACGGTCTACCACGATTTGAACGTGCACGATTATCATACCATGAACAATTGCATGTCAACGGTTTTAACCCTTAAAGACCGAGACAGCCGCCCGCGGCTAAAAATAAGTATTGCTCTTAAATGTTTAATAACTTTTGATCCGCTGATCCGATTCATACAATTCAAAGATTGGCATAAAGAAGAGAATCTCAGCTTTCCAGTGCTGTATCACATAACATTCGCTCCGGAATCAGTGGGGTTACGTCATCAAAATTTGACAACGCTGATTTGACAAAGAAACGCTCGTCACTGTGTCTCCGGACAAACCAGACACGATACATTGATGCATTGTCCCTCCTCCATGCCCAGATTGGTTCAAACTCGGTATATCACAACCAAATAAGCATAGGTTTCGCTTTTGTTTGTGGACCAAAAACGAGCTTTTTGAACAACACGGAATGAGAGATAGGCTGTACATTCATGCGCGGCTAAATAAAACGCAAAAAAAAAAAGTTTTGCATGAAATAATTCTCATACTAAGTACTTTTGCATGCAAAACAGCACAGAAACATGACAAAACAGTGACACAGCAAAGACGAACTGCTGCTCTTGCTGTTTTCAAAAGACGCAAATGAAGGTGCAGCTGTTTGTCTGCATTGCAGACAACCATATCCAAATCCATATCCACAGACAACCATATCCATGCTGGCACATAAAACCTAAGGATGTTCCATATTGAATCTAGTTTCGTTATGTAACTATTTATAGTACAGTAAATATTTATATCTATTTTTTTACTGAGGATTTGCACCATGTTTTTTTGGACTTTATTTGGACTTTGACACATTATTTATTATTTTCTTATTTTTTTTTTATTTGTTCATTGTAAGTGGTGTTGTTTATAGTAACTGAAAATATATTATTTGGAAAAAGTCAAATTTGCTTCACTGTTCTCTTATTTTGTAACATTTGTAACATACCGTATACCGCGAAACCGTCAAACCGTGGTATTGTTTTAGACGATTATCATACCGTAAAAAATTCATACCGTTACAACCCTAGTATGAAGTAAGTTCTGGTGTTTTAATAGAATCTGGGTCTCACTTTATATTAAGTGTCTTTGTCCTATGTATTTACATCAAAAGATGACTACAATGTACTTAATGTGTTCATATTTGTATTGCAGAACTCTTCTGCTGCTCTTGAGGTGGGGTATGGGTAAGGTTAGGGACAGATTTAGTGGTCTGGGTAGTTTTAAAGGTGAGTTAAGGTGTAAGGTATGGTCAACAATGTAATTCTAAACGTAATTACAGAAATTAAGTTTGTATGTTTTTAATCAAGCATAAATAAAACGTAAAAATGTGTATTTACACAATAAGAACACTGTATTAAAATATTAATTTTAGTGTAAGTACATGTTCGTTAAGGCCACTTAATATAAAGTGGGATCGAATTTGATATCACAGTCTGAATGGAAAAAGAAAAAACATCCACATTTCACGATATGTGTGTCTGTGGTCCTTTACTGACTCGGTAGATGCAGAGAATAGTGTCAAACAGCCATGTCTGTAAAGACAATCCTGTTGCAAAATGTGGTGAAAAGTCCTACACTATAGTAATAGTTTGATTGTGGTGGCCAACTGCACTTCAATAATGCGACTAAAATTGCCATCCTCCACATCTTAATTCCATTTCTGTTTAGTCCAGTTATGATTTTAGCTGGATTAAGGTTATCAAAAATCATTGTTTACATGGTAGACCCTTAATAAGATCATTGTCTTAATCATATTAAAATCGAATTATTGGTGTCCATGTAAAATCACATACTTCCATACTATATAGTATACTAAAAACAGTATGCGAGCTGAGTAGCATGTGTGAATTCATAGAATTAGAAAAACAGTATGCAAGTACTCGTATGACTTACTACTTTCGGCGAAATTCTGAAGTGTGCATCCGATGCACACTACGCAATCCCAAAATGCACCGTAACCCCATAAGTGATGCAGGAAGGTCATGTGATTATGACAAAACGGTGGATGTAGTACGTCCAACTTCCTTTCATACTGATCACATTCATACTGTATAGAACATACTTTTCTAATGGCTGAGTTGTACAATTAAATTTAAATGCAGTACTTTCTGAATAGTAGGTGATTTCAAATGCAGTAAACGTACTCAATCATAGTTGTGTTTAGGGGAAGGTTTTGGAGGCACTCCTCCTTTTAAAAATCATCTGCTTTTAGATTAATAAAATTGTATGAATTTGTACGAATTAGCCAAATTTCTGACAATCGTAAAAATAGTTAGTCAGGCTGGAAATAACATGTAGAACAAGAATAGCTGTGTGTGTGTGTGTGGCTGTTTGACCACATTGAACAACATGAGAGTCTACACCACTGGTGTCATACTCCATCATAGCTCTGCACAGTTTAGCTTTAACCCAAATAAAACACACCCGATCAAACTAATTGAGTCCTTCAGGTAAATGGGCTGACGCAAGGTTAGACCTTTACTCTGCAGGGATGAGAAACTGAGTTTGACTTTCCTGTTCTACACTATAAAAATGTGCCACGCAAATGTGTTTTTGAACATTTCAGACCCTGTTTATGCATTTATTAACTTAGTCATTATGCTTCGGCTTTGACCCTGATTTATCACAGCAAAATGAACTGCCAGTTACTCTGGTATGTTTTACACAGCGGATGCCCTTATAGCCATAACCCAGTTCTGACACTATGGATAATTTTGTTTACCCAATTCCCCTATACCGCACCGCATGTCTTTGGACTGTGAGGGAAATCAGTGCAGCTGGAGGAAACCCATGTGCCATGTAAACTCCACACAGAAATGCCAACTGGTCCAGTGGGAATCAAACCAGCAAGAACTCAAAGTTTCTTGCTGTGAGGCGCCAGTACTAACCACTGAGCCATCATGTCGAACCACCTGTATTTAGAAAATTCATTTCAATGCCAAAGATGAACCGGGCCCACAGCATCACAGCTTTGTTTATACTCAAAAGCAACGTACTACATCATCTCTGTATTATTTGATCATTCATTGTAACATTCTGTGTCAGATGTGTGTGTGTTTGTGTATGTGTGTGTTAACTGAGGCGTTCTAGCAGCTGGCAGAACTGGTTTGACTGGTCAGGGATTGTGGGTGTTTTGGTTTTCCCACAGGCTCCTGCAGCTGAGCCAACGTTAGTGGAGGCCTGTCCTGAAGCAGGACAGAAACACAGATGAGGAGCTGGAGTGAAAGAGAGATGGCAGAAACCACAGGACTCAATATCAAACATCCAGAGTGCTGTATGCATATGGCAGTATGTGGCCCACTTGAGTCTGTCCTCTGCTTTATGAAGTCAGCAATGTATGATGTAAAGAGACAAGCTAATACAAGCAAAGCACTATGAATTCCTTTAATAGAGTGTCTCTAGTCTTTGTAATCAGATTTCTGTTTATTTATATGACTTAATACAAAGGTTAAATACAGTGTGCAATTAATTTTTAGTGTTGCGTTTAATTCTTTTAAAGTGATCAACAGTATGGGAGCTTTTTCCTAACAAAATTAAAATGAAAAGTCAAATAAACTACTCAAATGACAAAGCAAATGCTCAAACTATCAAATAATAAATCAAAATCCATTCTAAATGTATTTGTTATTTATTTTTTATGATCAACTGTGTATAAATTTGTTAATTAAAGGAAAAATCAAATGATTAATCACTAATATTAATTATAAGGTTGTGCTTTATAAAATTAACTGATTTTTAGGTAAAAGACAGATGAACAAGTTACTCAGCAGTGGAAGAGCTACAGTAACATTTGATTTATCAGTTGGTTTCCATTTGCAGTGCTGGTGTTGAGTGTTTGATTTATCATTTGGGTTGCTGTTTTGAGAGTTTGAGTTATTATTTAATCTTTTTAGGCATTTGCATTTTTATTTGAATTTCTTTAGGAAAAAAACTTCCATATATAACAGTGCCTTGCTTTTTTTTTAAATGCTCTCAAACTTTTGCTTTTTTAAATGCATTAGAATATAATACAACAAACACATTTTTAATGATTTTAGAACCACTGGTATTATTATTGTAGCATTATTTGTTTATTTTTTAAATAAAAATATCATTTGTAATATTGTTTTTACTTAATCAACATTTTATATAATAGATTATTTTTATAAAATGTATTATAAAATTGTATTTTTATTTTATATAATAATAATAATAATATTATTATTATTATTATTATTATTATTATTATTATTATTATTATTATTATTATTATTATTATTATTCCTTACATTTATATAGCACTTTTCTGGACACTCAAACCACTTCACACATATTTTGGGGGACTCTTATCATCCACCACCAGTGTGCAGCATTTGTCTGGATGATGCGTCCGCAGCCATATTGCACCATACTGCACCCCACACACCAGCTGATTGGTGGAGAGAAGACAGGAGGATGAAGCCAGTTATGATTTGGGGATGGTAGGAGGCCTTGATGGACAGAGGCCAGTGGGCAAATTTGGCGTTAAACCACTACTCTTTTTCGAAGGACATCCTGGCATTTTTAAAGACCACAATGAGTCAGGACCTTGATTTAAAGTCTCATCCGAAAGACGGCGCTCACTGAGCAGTATAGAGCCCCCATCAATATACTAGGGCGTTAGGACCCACACAGACCGCAGGTTGAGCACCCCCTGCTGGTCTCACTAACACCACTTCCAGCAGCATCCTAGCTTTCCCATGTGGTCTCACAGCCAGGTACTCACCACGCGCATACACAATTTTAGAAATAATTCAGCATGTGAATAGAAAGGTACAACATTTTGGGTTGTTTTTGTTCTTATTGATTCAAGCTGGTTTATGCTATCACAAGCGTAAGCTTAGGGTAATTTTTAGTCAATAGGTGCTATTTACACTAAGCTTTTGCTTTAAAATGCATAGGTTTGGGTATGGTTACGCTTACATCCATATACTTCAGCATCTTTGACCTATCAAAAACAGAGTGCTTTGAAAATGTGCAAGACCCTGTTCAATTTTGAATTATGAGTGTCCTATTTCAGTATAAATAGAAAGAAATGCAAACTTTTTGAAATGAAGGCTTGCCTAAAAACAAATGTTCTCTGCAAGTATGGATGCTGGCAAAATATGTGCATATCATGTCACATCAAATATCCTGCATGTTACACTATTTAGTATGGATGGATATCGTTTTTCCGAAACATAATATAAAAAAATGCCAGTCTGGTTGAGAAGCAGAAATGTCTTTTTAAAATCAAAACACACATAAATGGAACTATAGTCAAAGACAAGACATGCCACTCGTATAGTTTAGAATGGGGAAAAGTGTAACGGGTCAGTATGGCCAATAAAGCCCTGCGTACTAGTACAAGAGCCAATCATCGACGATTGCTATAGACTAATATTTTTCCAGGGAGAAGCTCAAACTAGACGTGGGCTTTTACAACAAATGCAGTGTAATCTCAGCATATACTTGTTTCACAGACATAAGAAGTATATCCACATAAAGCTTGAAATCTGCACTTTTAAATAACCAATCTGCACTGGAATACAAAAGTTTTTTGGTTTTGTAATTTTTATGAAAACAACGCGAGGTACAGTCTGTCCTGTCAAACGGACATCACATGACAGCAACTCACGCCTACAAACTTGTAAACAAACAGTCACTTTTAAGAGTTCACACTTAGCTGATAATCAATACAGTGTAATTGGCATGCTGTCCCAGGAGAGAGCCCTGAGCTCATAATATCTTCGAGCCCGGGGCTCCCTCCCGTTAGAAGGGCGAGAGAGGAATTCAAGCTCAGGTAGGTATTGAGAACTCCCCTGCTTGTCGCCGTGTGAGAAGTGTAAACTAAGGTTGTCTTGGGTAATAATTAAGTTCAGTCAATTAACTATGGTTTATGTTTTTGGACGGTGGGAGGAAACCGGGGAACCAGGGGGAAACCCACACGAACACCGGGAGAACATGTAAACTCCGCACAGAAACACCAACCAGCCCGATTGGAGGTTGGACCAGCAGTGTTCTTGCTGTGAGACAACAGTGCTAGCCACTGGGCCACAGTGTCCCCCTATAGGGTATATGCCAAGCTAGTGTTTTTCCTATACTGATAAACTTCCGGTGACCTGTTATTGTGAACTTTTTTCCATTTTGTACTGTTCCTTTTACAGCATCGATGTTGTAATGTCATTAAAATACATTCAGTTAAATAAACTTTGGCATTCATTTAGTTGCTCATGTGTAAAACAAGACAAAAAGCTGTTTACTCGCACGCGCCCGTCAGAATTGGCAGGCTAGCGCAGAAGCTCCATTGAATATACTGGAGTAAAATAAATGTTCATATTATAAAGACATGGCAGGGAAAAATGTAATTTAATGCAGTGCTTCTTGTACAATCTGAGACCCACTTTATATTGCATTTCAATCTATATATAGCTAGTGGAGATTGCTGATTTTTAAAGAAAACAGATCCTAAACGCGCCGGTTTTTGCATTGGCATACAGTTCACTGGAAGCGCTTAACTCAGTCAAATTAAAAGTCCTATTAGCATGCTTCAGCATATACCCTATTGGAAAAAAGGGGAGGAAGTAGGGGTGGAAAGGGAGGGGGAAGCTTCGAGGCGAAGATAACTGGAGTGAAAAACTCTGGTTATTTATAATGCTTCCGTAGTCATCTAATAGGGCAGATGTCGAAGCTAATGAGGAGCCAGCCGTGTTGATCATAAGCAAAAAATTTGTTTATAAATAAACCAAACTTAATTTCTGGAGGAGATTCTCCATCAAGACCGAGAGTTGTGAAGATGTGACAATCATTATACAGAGATTGATAATGTGTTGAACGGCCATAAATGAGGTTTGTGTCGCGATCTCGTTCCTTTCGAGTGCGCATGCGCATTAGCTGGGCAACCTGAACAAAAATGCTGATTTTATTTGATTTGAATGTTTAGAAACAAAACTTGTGAGACAGTTGGTTTTAATTTTATTGGTGATTCCAAATATGGAATGTAATCGTAAGCTTGGCAAATAGTTTTGCAGAATTTGATGTTTCTCCATTCAGACAGAATGCCCGAGCATACTGTCCAAGAGGTGTTTCACAGATGGCTGCCAAGTGAAATGACTTGCTTTAAAGAGACTTTGCCTTAGTATTTATCGAAAAAGAACCTTGCTGCTAGACCCACCAAAACACAATATATATTCCTGCACACTTTCAATCCCCAGTTAAGGAACAAAGACTAAAATTACCAACAAATCACACACCTTTTTCTATTTCAGACTGTTAACAATGCAATTTCACCAGACACCCTGATATCGCATCGGGAGCTACAGAATTTATATCACAGCAATTACATCTTGTGACAATACAGAAACTTTCTGTACTGCCCCTATTTTGTGTTTACTTCCTTTGTCACTGCCTTTTATAATGAGTTCATCCCCATTGGATGCTACAACCAATTACGATGATGTGAAATTATATAAAAGGGTTTTTTTTTTCTTCTGAGAGAGAGAGTTCTGACCTCCAGTGTGGGAGTGGTGTTTGCGTCACCAAGTTGCGTTGCGGGTGTGGCTCTGCCTGGGTCTGAGGAAGCTGAGGAAGAGATGCGGCGATGCTCAAGTTTTCACTGACTTGTCCTTTATAGCCACCGTAACACCAAGTTTCCTGGTAATTGCTGACGAGTGCCAGTCTTACGTTACCTTCGTGTTGAAAAATTACCGGTGCGATGTGTTAGGACACCTCCGAAAACGGCTGCCTGTTCATCATTTCTGTCCGTTCTGCCAAGTCACCTGCCAGCCAGTGAACTGCTGACGTGTAACCTCCTGACATCACCACTGCAAGCCTCTTGGGTCAGTTTCACTCATACACTTACATACATACATTCTCCACTCAACCTCCCTTTATTTTCATTTAATTAGTTATTTGAGAAATTTGAAAAGTTTTGTTTATTTATTTCTTGGTGTATTTGTTGTTGTTTTTTGAGAGGAATCTTGTTTTGGGTTACTTAAAATGATTGTAGGATATTGACTATTTAAATATTTATTTTTGGTATTGTTGTTACTTGTAGTTGTATTTGCCATTTAAATTAGTTCATTAAATCTTTCTAAGTGGAATTCGATTTTCTTGTTCTTATTTTGTATGGTTCTATGTTACTGTATGTAACGGAGGGTCTTGTATAAGTTTTGTTTTCGCTATCCTGGGTAATTAATTATAGTTAGATTTATTTGTGGCAAGGTTTAAAACTTGTCTGGCACCCGAAATCATGTATAAAATTTGTTAATATATGTATGTTATATATATTATATTTTTTTTTTTTTTTTTTTTTTTTTTGCCCGAAGGTGACTGCGTTAGAGGGAGATATTTCCAGACGCGGTTCAGTGGTAGCAATCTCGCCTGCTATGCGGGAGACCCGGGTTCGAATCTAACCTAAGAGTTATTAATTAAATTTTTTTTTTTTTTTTTGTGTGTGACCACCGTTACAGAAATGGCACCCGAACAGGGACATGAACACTTTAAGGGACTTGAATAATTGAAACTTTCATTGATTGACTTGAATAACTGAAAATTTCTTTGACTGACTGACTGACCTGAATTACTGGACAGGGTTTTGTTTGTGAATGTTTAATAGTTTAAAATTGTTTTTTTTTTCTTGCTGAATGTGAGAACTATTGACAAAAATCATCAAATAACTGAAATTGTGTATAAAAAAAAAAAAAAAAAAAAAAACTTGTCATGTATGTGGTTTTTGGTATAATGATTTGAGTTTATTGTGGAAATTTGCTTGAGCAACCAGTGTAAGCTGAATTTATTTTTTGTATCAAAGTGTGTGGTAACTTGAACTAGAAAATGTGATCGTCATCTGTCTTGTATTTTTGTACATGCATTTGAAAGGTTTCTCTTACATTGATAGTATGGACATGATGTAACACAAGTCATGGCCCAGTTCTTTTCCCATTCAACGTCAACATATGTTGATATTGATGCACCTGATGCCCCAACAATTTCCACGCCAGTGTGGTCACCTCCAGTGCAAACTCAAACACTTTCTGGACTTCCACCTCATGACCAAATTATGCATAATATTTCACCGGTCCATAGTTTCCCAAGCCATGCAACTCCAGTACAGACACTTCCTACTGCTCTGGGAGGCCATATTCTAATGCAACCTCTTTCTTTGTCCCAGGAACATGTTAGCATGCAACTGTGCACGTCTGCAGATGTTTCATCACCTTCTACAATGGAACAGCATGATCTGCCTGGGAACCTTCCAACCCCTAGGAGAGAAATTCAGCAGGTCAGTTCTTATGTGCAAGGTAATTTGGACAATCTGATGGTAACAATGAAAAAACAAGAGAAATGTTTGCATGAACTTACTCAAAAGCTGAAAACTTCATCATCCCAGCATGTGAATCAAATCACCACCCTTACAGCCAAAATAGAGTCCAATAAGCAAGAGATTGTCACCATACTCACTGGAGCTAAGCAACAAGAGGCTGCAGATGCTGACCAGTTGGTCAAAGCTGTACAATTGATGCTTGCAACTGAGTTTCAGAAATTTGAATCAACCCTTACCTCAGCAGTTGTTGACAAAGTGGAAAAACTCCGGAGAGATGTCCACCATGATCTCAAATCAATCCAGCAAACCCTCCAGGGAAGTTTGGATCAGCTTACTACAAATCTTCAGCAATGTGAAGAAAAAATTAGTAAATGTCAGACCTGTGTTACACAGTTGAAAAAGGATTTACAAGTGCACAATGTGAAAGATGTTGAACCTCAAACAGAAACAAAAGCTGCTCCAGTTACAAGTACACTCTCCACGGAGACTGTTTCAACTTTACCAAATACCATGGTCAAAAGTGATCACCTTAAATTAACTTTTCCCACCTTTGGACGACATACAGATGATACTGACCCTTTATTGTACCTAACAAAATGTCAAGATTTCCTGGCACTTCATCCTTTGACAGATGCAGATCTTTTGGCTACCTTTCGCACTGTCTTATATGGCACAGCTCGGGACTGGTGGGAAGTGAGTCGCTCCAATATTGCGACTTGGAAGGAATTTGAGTCTGCATTTCTTTCTGCATTCCTGTCTGAAGACTACGAAGATGAGCTTGCTGAGCGTGTTCGTACTAGAGTTCAAGGAGACAGAGAGTCAATTCGAGATTTTGCATTTACTTATCGAGCACTTTGTAAAAGATGGAAATCCACTCTAACAGAGACTGAAATTGTAAAAATGATCCTAAAAAATATCAAACCATACCTTGCCAGCCAACTGCGCAGTAGAGTGAACACAGTGGAGGATCTAGTTAAATTGGGATATCTATTGGAACGAGACTATGAAGAACAAAGACGGTATGAAAGTCGAATGGCTCACAAACAAGCAAATTCACAAAAATCTTTCTCCAATCGACCTGTTGAGAAACAGCCTATTCAGTGTTGGAGGTGCAGTGGTCCACATCCACCGGGAAATTGCCCAATGTATTTAACTCCACCTTCCCAGCAATCTTCCACGCAACATCACCCAAACCATGGAAAGAGTTTTCATGCTGCAAAGTCAGGAGGTCGACCTACGAACATCTTTGTAGCAGCCTCAGAAACACCCCAATCAACAAAAGAAGTTCCAAATGTTTTCCTTCCATCTACAACTATGTCATCTCTGGCCATTCCACAACAATTAGTTGTCCCAATTAGTATTGGATCATGGTTTGGAAAAGCCATACTGGACACTGAAGCAAGCTACACGCTAATACATGAAAGTCTAATGCAGCATTTTGATACCTCTGCCCAGCTACAAAACTGGTCGAGTGGACCTCTTTACTTGGCTAATGGAAAAGCGGAGATACCCTTAGGATGGTTAAACATCACTATTCAAATACATGGTAAATCCTTTGTAGTACCTGCTGTTGTCCTCCCATCTCAAGCTCTTGCATATGCCATCATCTTGGGTTTGGACTTCATATTCTTTAGTGGTCTGAAAATTCATGTTAGTGAACGCAAGTATTCTTTTACGTCTGATCCTACTGAAGAACACCCATTTCAACCTGGATCTGCAAGTGAACCTCTAGTTAAAATGACACCCATGACAGAAAAAAAGACGCTCAGAAAGAACAAACTCAATCTCACCTTGTTAAGTGCTGTCCCTCCACCTCAAACCTCATTGGGTATGCTACAAACTGATCATGTCGATGATGCAACACAGATCTGGAATGCTGTAAGTGAAGCACAGCTTCCCAAAGAAGAAAAGCAACAGTTACTACAGATCCTGCAGAATAACCCCAGGGTATGTACTCAAAGAACGGGGAAAACCAAGTTACTTCAACACCGTATCTACACCACCAGTCAGGTACCTATCAAACAAAAGCCATATCGTTTGTCTCCTGTAAAACAACAGGTGATGGAGGAGCAATTGGAACAAATGTTGAGAGAAGGTATTGTAGAACCATCACATTCTTCTTGGGCTTCACCGGTGGTGTTGGTTCCTAAGAAAAATGCCAAGTTAAGATTCTGTGTGGACTACCGCAAAGTAAATGCAATAACGGAAAATGATGCTTACCCTCTTCCAAACATCACAGAGATACTAGAATCTCTCTCTGGATCAACAATTTTTTCTACCATCGATTTAAACAGTGGGTATTGGCAAGTGATGATGGATCCTGACAGCAAAGCAAAGACTGCTTTTATTGTGTCTGATGGGGTATATCAATTTAATGTTATGCCTTTTGGATTAAAAAATGCACCTGCTACATTCCAGAGGTTAATGGAGACCGTACTAGGGGAACTAAGACGAAAGATATGCCTTGTCTACATTGATGACATAATTGTGTATTCTCCCTCAGTGACCCAACACTTCTGTGATCTGCAAACCATCCTCCACAGGCTAGAAGCTGCTGGACTGACCATCAACCTGGAAAAATGCAAGTTTTTCCTACCAGAGATCACGTTTCTAGGGCATGTGGTAAATGCTAAAGGTATCACGGCAGATCCGAGCAAAGTTGAGGCCATTCTCTCTTTTCCTACACCCAACAATCTGAAGGAAGTTCAGCGATTCCTGGGACTAGCCGGCTGGTACCACCGGTTTGTGCAAAACTTTTCAAAAATTGCTGAGCCCCTCAATGCCCTGAAGAAAAAAGGACAGGTGTTTAAATGGACAGCACAGTGTCAACAATCATTTGACCAGTTAAGATCATGCCTTACCTCACCTCCCATTCTTGGCCACCCTGACCTCAAAATACCTTTCATTGTATACACTGATGCCAGCGATACAGGACTGGGTGCTATTCTCACTCAACGAAAGGATCCAGGTAGTGAAGAGGTCATTGCCTATGCCAGTCGCACCTTAACTGGGGCTGAGGTAAATTACACTGCAACAGAAAAAGAATGTTTAGCTGTTGTTTGGGCATTGGAGAAGTGGCAACATTACCTAGAGTACAAGCTCTTCACAGTAGTAACGGACCATTCTGCTCTTCAGTGGGTGATGGGATCCACAAAAACTAACAGCCGCCTTATTCGATGGGTCTTGAGACTGCAGAAATTCAACTTCATCATTGAATACCGAAAAGGGAAGTTAAATGTAGCTCCTGATGCTTTGTCCAGATCACCTCTCACTACAATTTCTCCTGTTACAGCAGTTTACACGAAGCAGCAAACAGACCAGCACACAGAGCTTCCAGTTTCTGATGTTGTCCTATGGGAGGAACAACATTCAGATGAAGAAACAACAAAACTACTACAGGCTGTAGCAGAAGAACCAAATCAATTGGAACAATATGAAGTGATAGAGGACAAGCTGTACCATAAAACTTACCTGAAGAATGACCAAGTACATTATCGTGTGTATGTTCCAAACCGTCTTCGGCCGACACTACTTCATCACTATCATTCACACCCGCTAAGTGGCCATCATGGAATATACAAAACTTATAAACGAATCCAAGCAGTTGCTTTTTGGCCAGGCTTATGGACTGATGTGAAGAGACACGTTAAAGAATGTGTGAAGTGTCAAACGATCAAGTATGATAATCAGAAACCAGCAGGAAAACTTCAATCAACCATCACCTCTCGACCTAATCAAATGCTTGGAGTTGATATTATGGGACCCCTACCTCGGAGTACACAGCAAAACGAGTATTTGTTGGTGTTTGTTGACTATTACTCCAAATGGGTTGAGTTCTTTCCCATGCGTCAGGCAAATGCTCAGAGTGTTGCTGTGATTTTTAGAAGAGAAATCTTAACCCGTTGGGGGGTTCCAGACTTCATTCTCTCTGATCGAGGAACACAGTTCATCTCATCTGTGTTTAAGAATGTATGTGAAAAGTGGGGAGTTACACAGAAGCTAACAACGGCTTATCACCCTCAGACCAATATGACAGAATGGGTGAATAGAACTGTTAAAAGTATGATTGCGTCATATGTGGATGACAACCACAGCAAATGGGATCAGTTCTTACCTGAGATGAGATTCGCAATGAATACTGCCATCCAGGAAACCACGGGAGTAACTCCAGCAGAACTGCAGATTGGACGAAAACTGCATGGACCAATGGATAAAATACTTCATGGTCAGAATCTTATCCCCGATAATACCTCTTATGATGTAGTCTGTCACATACAACAACTGAAGTCACAAGTTCAAGAGAATTGCCGAAGGGCACAACAACGCCAACTCCGAAACTACAACAAAAAGAGAAGAGAGGCCGGTTTCAAAAATAAAGACAGAGTATGGTTGCGCAATTTCCCTCAGTCCAGTGCACAGCACAAGTTCAGTGCCAAGCTGGCACCAAAATGGAAAGGACCTTACCGAGTTTTAAAACAACTGGGACCTTTAAATTATCGTATAGCCTTGGAGGAAACTGGAGAAGATGTGCGCACAGTACATGTGTGTAATCTTAAAGAATGTTTCCCAACAGCTGAGGAGTTGGAAGTCCAAGAAAAAAAACGACTTCGGGAATTGTTTGAAGAAACCTCTGAAGAGGAGGAATTTTTTGGATTTTGATTGTATTTCTTTTAACAACCATGGGTTGTTTTGTCAAGGGGGGGAGAATGTGACAATACAGAAATTTTCTGTACTGCCCCTATTTTGTGTTTACTTCCTTTGTCACTGCCTTTTATAATGAGTTCATCCCCATTGGATGCTACAACCAATTACGATGATGTGAAATTATATAAAAGGGTTTTTTTTTTCTTCTGAGAGAGAGAGTTCTGACCTCCAGTGTGGGAGTGGTGTTTGCGTCACCAAGTTGCGTTGCGGGTGTGGCTCTGCCTGGGTCTGAGGAAGCTGAGGAAGAGATGCGGCGATGCTCAAGTTTTCACTGACTTGTCCTTTATAGCCACCGTAACACCAAGTTTCCTGGTAATTGCTGACGAGTGCCAGTCTTACGTTACCTTCGTGTTGAAAAATTACCGGTGCGATGTGTTAGGACACCTCCGAAAACGGCTGCCTGTTCATCATTTCTGTCCGTTCTGCCAAGTCACCTGCCAGCCAGTGAACTGCTGACGTGTAACCTCCTGACATCACCACTGCAAGCCTCTTGGGTCAGTTTCACTCATACACTTACATACATACATTCTCCACTCAACCTCCCTTTATTTTCATTTAATTAGTTATTTGAGAAATTTGAAAAGTTTTGTTTATTTATTTCTTGGTGTATTTGTTGTTGTTTTTTGAGAGGAATCTTGTTTTGGGTTACTTAAAATGATTGTAGGATATTGACTATATAAATATTTATTTTTGGTATTGTTGTTACTTGTAGTTGTATTTGCCATTTAAATTAGTTCATTAAATCTTTCTAAGTGGAATTCGATTTTCTTGTTCTTATTTCGTATGGTTCTATGTTACTGTATGTAACGGAGGGTCTTGTATAAGTTTTGTTTTCGCTATCCTGGGTAATTAATTATAGTTAGATTTATTTGTGGCAAGGTTTAAAACTTGTCTGGCACCCAAAATCATGTATAAAATTTGTTAATATATGTATGTTATATATATTATAATTTATTTATTTATTTATTTTTTTTGCCCGAGGGTGACTGCGTTAGAGGGAGATATTTCCAGACGCACCACCTCAACAGCGCCTTCTGTGGTTCAGTGGTAGAAATCTCGCCTGCTATGCGGGAGACCCGGGTTTGAATCTAACCTAAGAGTTATTAATTAAATTTTTTTTTTTTTTTTGTGTGTGTGACCACCGTTACAATCTCAACAATATATTTTAGGTCTATAATCTCCATTCCCCCAAAGAGAAGCAAAGGCCTCCGTCTATCTCTCGCTAACATGAACCAGACATCCCGCTCTGACCAGTCCAGGTGAAAATTGGGTTTCTCAATCATAGATCAAAGTTTAGTGAATAAAGGCGATTTAATTTGGTTAATGCTGTTGCAAGTCATATTGAATAGGAGCTTTATTCTGGTCCATTAAGCTGCTTGTGGAGGCTCGTGGACAGCTGTAACCTTGTGTTAATGCCCTCGAAAAACTACACAACAGAGTTCAGAATATTCATTATATCACAGTTGGGACACAATTTACTGCTTCCTGCTGGGGACGACTATTAATAGATCAATGAAGGGGACAGAGGCATTTTAACAAACGCACACAGACACACAAATCATACCTGCGTAGAAAGGTCATCGAGAGGAACTGGAGAGATGTGATATTATGATGTGTGTTCCATCAAATCCCAGTGAGGATCAGTAAATAATAACACGCTAGATCACACACACGGCACGCGACAGCATGTACGATATTCGTTATTTATTAGGTACAGTTGGGCTCATAAATTCAAATATCCTTTGGAGGATAAAATGGAAATGACATAGGCCAGGCATATTCGATTTTTTTAACATTAAAACATAAATGTATGTGTAACAATAGGGGCGGCACGATGGCACAGGGATTAGCACTGTTGCCTCACAGCAAGAAGGTCACTAGTTCAAGTCTCGGCTGAACCAGTTGACATTTCTGTGTGGAGTTTACATGTTTTTCCAGTGTTGAAGTGGGATTCCTCCGGATGCTCCGGTTTCCCCCACAGCCCAAAGACAAGCACTATACAGTAGGTGAATTGAATAAGCTTAATTGGCCATAGTGTATGTGTGTAAATGTGAGACTGTATGGGTGTTTTCCCAGTTCTGGGTTGTTGATAGAAGGGCATCCACTAAGTAAAACATATGCTGGATAAGTTTGTTCTTTAATAATATATAACATACGTTACATAACTTTAATAGTACAGACAAAGCTAGATTGTGACATATTTTAATAACAATGTAAAAATGTGATCTGTATTTTTTATGCGCTTTAATGTATTATTTAATTAATAGTTTTTATATCCTTAACTAAATAGGAATTTAAAAGGGTATCAACTGTACAATGATACATTTCTCTACTCTCATTTTCACACATTTTTTGCATCTACTGAATGATTAATCAAATATTAAAATACAGTTGAAGTCAGAAGTTTTAGCCCCTGAATTATTAGCACCCCTGTTTACCCCCCCCCCCCCCCCCATTTTTATTTAATGGAGAGCACTATTTTCAACACATTTCTAAACATAATAGTTTTAATAAAGTAAATAATGGTTTACTTGATATTTTCAAGACACTTCTATACTGCTTAAAGAGACATTTAAAGGCTTAACTAGGTTAATTAGGTTAACTATAGGCAAGCTATTGTATAACGATGGTTTGTTCTGTAGATTATCAAAAACAAATATAGCTTAAAGGGGCTAATAATTTTGACCTTAAAATTGTTGTTAAAACATTAAAATTGCTTTTATTCTAACTGAAGTAAAACAAAGAAGATTTTCTGCAGAAGAAAAAATATTATCAGACATACTGTGAAAATGTTCTGTTAAACATCATTTGGGAAATATTTAAAAAAGTAAAAAATCTAAGCGGGGCTAATAATTCAGACTTTAACTGTATAATGCTGAATGTAAATGTCACAAGAAAAAAAAAACTATATATAAAATATACAATATTGTGTGTTTCTTGCTAAAAAACCACAGACTACTTATAGTCTTTTGTAATAGTTGAAAACACGCATGGAATGAAATATTTCAGATTGGGGGCTTAATTGTTAAAGTTGAAGCACTGGCCATTGAAGAGCCCATATTGTTTGAGTGCTAGACTGCATGTCTATAGTGGTTACAGCCCCGAGTCCCTGAAGTGTACTGAATGGCTGGATCTAAACATTATTGAATAGTGGTTTGAGAGAATTCAGATATGCAGAGGATTCTGGGAAACCAAACAGCACAGAGGACCTAAAGCATATTTGCCCAGAACTAAGGGAGCTGCACTACCAGAATCCAGACATGAAACAGAAGTCGTGATAAACATTTCTCTTTTATTGTAAGCCTCTTTTATATATTTAGATTTATCTAAAAAAAATACAGGTAAATTATCATGAACAAATCATGTGTTAACAGATCCTTAAAAAAAAAAAAACAGCAGTTTACTGGAATGAGCAGAATTTGCTAGAAATCATGATGTCTGAACAGCATCTATTTATTTATTTATTTATTTGTCTTTACTGGTAAAGTTATTCCAATAATTTTATAGAAATGTACCAGTATTATTATGTAAAAGGCATTTTTATGAATTAAAGGCTATGCAAACATATGCAGCCATATTGTGTAGTGTGGAACTTGATTCTGTCCCCCAAATGGAAACAGACTGGACGATTGTGTTTTGCTATTGGCTGATTTTATAACCCACCCTTGAGCTAGAAAACATGTCATCATAGAAGATATTAAAGTGGGTGGGGAATTGTTTTGAATAAAGATTAGGAATGAATGAATGAATGAATGAATGAATGAATGAATGAATGAATGAATGAATGTGAAGGGACGCTGGACAAGCAACTGCGGATCCAAATGCAGGGTTCATTGAACAAAGAATGATCTGGAAAGCAACGGTCAACACAGGGGCAAACATATGCACACAGGAAATCCAGAGTAATACGAAAATATCAGGCAAGTGGTCAAAAGGCATGGAGCAGACAGGAGTAAAACAAGAACACAAGGCTAATGTGTAACACGGCAAGATAAAACATGGAAAACGCATCGTAATGTTCACAATGGTCACAAGACTCAACAATGAAGTGTGCGTGTTTGCTGTGTATAAAGTCATTGTAATCAGTCCATAATGATCTTTAGGCTGTGAGTGTGTGGAATCAGTGAAATCTGGAACAGGTGCGTGCGAGCGGTCCATGACTAGAACTTGTAGTCCATGTAATGGTGAACTTGTAGTTCATTAGCGATCTACATGTTTGCCGGCGATCTGCCAGGATTAGATCACTGGTGATTGGGACAGAATGAATGAATGCCAAAAAAATCATGGCTTTCTTTCTGGAAAAAACATTTTTAAAGTTTGAAAAACTAATGGTAAAACTGCACACTTTTTCACTGTATGCATTGTAGGTAATGGGAATAATTTTAACTTCTTTTGAGGTAACAAAATAAGTTCCTACATCAGAGTATGCTCTTACCCAGCACAATAGCAGCTACCAGTGATGCAAGTGTACAAAGATTGGGTGAATGGGTGGATACAAAACACAGGCACAGTTTTATGTCTTGCTCCAAACATGCAGAAAGCTTATGTCAGAAGCATTTATCTGTCATCTTTTTCTGTGGCAATGTGATCATTGGCATTGGTTCTGTGGTGATTGCACAACTTCTAAGTCTACATTCTACCTCTGTTCTCACAAAACCCACAACACACAGCAAAAACAGTTTTGATGATAGTGTCCTCCCTCCACCAGTTGTTGATTTCAGTGAAAGCTGTGCTTGATGTCACTGCATGCCAAAATACATCCCTTTAGGGTTCAAAAGTGCAAGTGCAGATACAACCAGAAACATGGTGGCTAGTAAGAATGTAATGAAATGTAACCATTCAAGGTTTCACTTGGCTACATTGACATGCTAAGGAGGCATTCACACAGGATGCGTATTTGTGTATATAACATTTTTTTAAGTGCAGCACAGATAGTATTTATATACAGCCCATCTGAGTACCTGTAAACAGTAGCTTGCAAAACTTGTCCCTTCTCTGAGATCTTCTAATTGGCTCAGTGCTTTTTAACTGACATTGATGAGTGGCACTCTGACCTGGGTCACGGCACCAATATAACCCATCTAGCTCTTCTCAAGCCCGCACCAACTGGGTTTTGAGTTCCATAGAGGTACACTTCAATCAAAATAGAAGACTGAACTGAAATGACCCAATTCGAACAAAATCTGCTCATTTTGAGTTTGTTTCGGCAGTTTGAACCAACTCACCAAATCAAGGTTTGGGAGAGTGGCTCCTCAATATCTTTGAGCTACACTTGGTCTGTGAAAATAATGTAATCGGTAGGTTTGTTCTGGCCTTTTGTGATGTGCATTGGATTCATATCACATCCAGAGAGGTCAGACAGGAGAACAACATCCAACACATCTGTACGATTGCTTGAATGAGAAACACCACCCTGTCTTTTAAAGTTTAGGGTCTTTAATAATTTCAAAACACTGTTCTAGTTGGTGCATTCAATGCGGTATTTAGGGATACATGCAAGCAATGTAACACATTTGCAACCCTGCCTACTACTGTGAGAGTGAAATCAGTATACTATCATTCAGCCTTTTTGAACCTCTTTTTTGGCTTTAAATGAAGACCAGAACATAAATTTGTTTGAAGTATACCAAGGCTTTAACAAGGACACTAAAACTGCATTAGTGCACTTTTTCTAATATCTTCTAGTAAGTCTTTGTTACTCACTTTGGCTGTCCAGTCTCACTCAACCTAGCAATTTGGGGGCATTAACAAGAACACCAAAAACCACAGCCTTTAGCGCCGGCTGCACAATTGCTTCTCGAGTCCACAAGATAAATGTTTACTTCCACAGCTTCAACTAGCTGGCCTCCTTTACACAGAAAAATCATTTCCAATAATTCCTCAACAAATAAGAGTTGTCAAGATTTTATAGCAAAACCAGACACTCAGATATGAGTCATGAGCATCACAAAAGCCTACAGTCATTGATAACACAAGATTTTTTAAAGCCAATAAATGTGTGTAATTTAACAGTTAATATTTGATTGTATACTTTAAAATATTGGATAACACTTTACAACAAGGTTCCATTTGTTAATGTCAGTTAATGTATCAACTCACATGAGCAAACAACCAACAATACAGTACATTTATTACAGTATTCAGTCATCTTTGTTAATGTTACTTGTTGAAAACACAGTAGATCATTGTTATCAATGTAAATCAATATGCATTGTTTTAATAATGCGTTCATAAATGTTGAAACTAACATTAACTAAGATTAATAAATGCTATAAAAGCATTATTCATTCTTAGCTTATGCTAAATAAAGTTAACTAATGAACCTTACTGAAAAGTGTTGCCAAATATTGCCTAAAATAATGTTAGACGCTCCTTTTTGGCTAGTCTAGATTTATGAATCACATCTGTATGGGCTCTATGAATAACCACAGGTGCAGCGAATTTGAGGACACACTCTTGTTTCTGTCCTTGTCTGCCGTCTGGACATGAACGCGACTGCGCATGTGGCGATTAGATTCAGAGAAGGTGTCAGAGACCCTGAATTTGATGAATGAGGAACACAGTTCTTAGTTCCTGTAGGGTAAACAGGAAAGAAAACTACAGTTTCAGCCCTCTCAGCTGGGGAATTGTCAGGGTCATCGACAGCCTGACCTCACTTACACACACACTCACATCTGCAAATGTTAAATAATGTCTGACAGCCCTTCATCTGCACATATAATATGCTCCTTAAGTGGGTGAATTATTGAAGGCTTTATTTTTACAGTTTGATGTGCTGCATATGCTCGCTGCTGAGACTCTTTTGTCCCCTCATTATCTCTGTTAGTTCTGTCATTCATTTTTCTTCAGCTTAGTTCTTTATTTATCAGGGGTCACCACAGCGGGATCAACCGAAAACTATTCCAGCATATGTTTTACACAGCGGATGCCCTTCCAGATGCAACCCAGTACTGTGGAAACCTAAATGGATTAGGTTTTTTAAATACATGTCATCCTAGTAGTACCTCTGTCTACTAGAATAGCTGTTTGCTTTCACAACTTTTTGAATGTCACAAATACACATATGGTGAACTCAAAGAAACGACATCCCCAACCGTGCATAAGAGATAACATAATATAGTTGCTTTAAGCTTTTTACTTAAATAATCTAAAAAAAAAATCACAAAAATATAAAACAGCACAATCAAGTTGTAACACTGCCAATAATAATAATAAAATTTTTTTTATCAAGATGTAAAAATAAGGATTGTTTTTCATCACTTTACAGTTTTTTTGGATTGCTTACACACTAAAATTAAAAGTAGTACACTATTAGCAAAACCTTACACACAAGTATCAAAACATCAGCCCATATTTGCACTACTATAAGCACATTGTCAGCCTCACACTTGTTGCAAATCTCTACACACAGTGATTTGCAAAACACTAAACACACTTAACATACATCACACACTAAAATCTATCATGAAGTCACTTCATTGCAATACCAAAGCACTGACTGTCAAATTACTGCACCGTCCAACCAATTGGTTCAACACAGTCGTCAGGTGTGCAAACACTTGTTTTATTAATTGTAGACACATCAATCAGGTGTTTTAGCACTATAAAATGCTAGTTTCAATGAAAATCATCAGGTCTCAATATCAACTCTGGCACACACCATAAAAAAAAAAAAAAAAAAATTAAATGAAGCAAATTTATGGAGTGCCTTTCGAGCACAATTTCGAAAGGGTGAAAAGACTGGCATGATTATGCAGAGGTATATATTCACATTAGTAGTGTGATCTTGCATACTGTCTCATAATCTTTTACTGTACTGTAATACTAGATCTACACTGAACTACACGATTTTGCCTGACACTGTTCTTCAGGTAGTTTTACGAATGGATGGAGAGGAGATCTAGCATGAGTTCGCTTACGTAGATGATGGTGTGTTCAACCTGACGAGGACACGAAGTAGAAGAAACATCATTGGCCACAGGGCTATAGTCAATGTCCCAGGGCAACGTGGGGGAAATATACAGTAACACTCTGTGCAGCCTTTACAGAATGGGTCCTCCACTGCTATGACCATTCTTGGACCAACTGCACAACATAACAGCAGCAAATCAAATCGTTTATCAACATCCACATTTTACCGTCCTATATCTTCCACCATACTCTCTATTCCTCAACCCTATTGAAAAGTTTTTCTCGGCATAGTGGTGGAAAGTATATGATCATCGTCTCCAAGCTGAGGTACCCCTCATCCAAGCCATGGAGGAGGCCTGTGACCAGATGGAGGTATCAGCAATACAAGATTCTACATTCAAGACACTTCTTTCCAAGGTGTCTTGCTAAGGACAACATTGCAATTGATAATTCTGATGCCAGATCCAGCTAGGCGAAGAGACAATGTCTAACTTACAGTTCAATACGTACAGTGACATGTTACAGTACTTTGAATCTTCATGTAAACATGTTGGACATGTTGAGGAATAAATGAGTTTCTTCAGTGTGCAGCATTGTTCTTGAGTAGTGTTTGGTGAATTTACTTTATATGTGCACTTTGTTGATGGTAGCCTACTCTAATCATAGTATTAGAAGTGCTAAAAGTGTTTTAAGTTTATCACAGCAGTGTGTAACTCGTGCAAACAGTGTATAGTAAATGTGAAAATGTGTGTTTCTTATGGTAAAAAAAGTGTGGTTTTTAAACAAAAGTGTATAGTTTTTACAAGAGTGTTTCATTATGCAAAGGATCTGTAGTGTTTTGCTAATTGGGTGTGTGGTTGTGCTAATTGTGTGTACTGTTTTGAAAACACGGGCCCTGTTTTGAAAATCGTGCTTAAGCAATCCAAAAAAACTGTAATTGTAGACACATCAATCAGGTGTTTAAGCACTATAAAATGTCAGTTTCAATGATAACCATCAGGTCTCAATATCAACATTGTCACACACCATAAAAAAAAAAAAAAAAAAAAAAAAAAAATATATATATATATATATATATATATATATATATATATATATATATATATATATATATATATATATATATATATTCAAATGAAGCAAATTTATGGAGTGCCTTTCGAGCACAATTTCGAAAGGGTGAAAAGATTGTGGCATGATTATGCAGAGGTATGTATTCACTTTAGCAGTCTGATCTTGCATACTGTCTCACAATCTTTTACTGTACTGTAATACTAGATCTACACTGAACTACACGATTTTGCCTGACACTGTTCTTCAGGTAGTTTTACGAATGGATGGAGAGGAGATATAGCATGAGTTTGCTTACGTAGATGATGGTGTGTTCAACCTGACGTGAACACGGAGTAGAAGAAACATCATTGGCCACAGGGCTATAGTCAATGTCCCAGGTCAACGTGGGGGAAATATACAGTAACACTCTGTGCAGCCGTTACAAAGAATGGGTCCTCCACTGCTATGACCATATGGGCCCTTACAACACAGCACATATACTTACATTCTTGGACCAATTGCACAACATAACAGCAGCAAATCAAATCTATCATACGCAATACAGTGTTGTCTGGGACAATGTGTCTTTCCACCGTTCTGCTCTGGTTCAGAACTGGTTTTAGCAACATCCACATTTTACCGTCCTACATCTTCCACCATACTCTCCATTCCTCATCTTTATTGAAGAGTTTTTCTCAGCATGTTGGTGGAAAGTATATGATCTTCGTCTCCAAGCTGAGGTACCCCTCATCCAAGCCATGGAGGAGGCCTGTGACCAGATGGAGGTAGCAGCAATACAAGATTCTACATTCAAGACACTTCTTTCCAAGGTGTCTTACTAAGGACAACATTGCAATTGATAATTCTCATGCCAGATCTATCTTACAGTTCAATACTTAAAGTGACATGTTACAGTACTTTGAATCTACATGTAAACATGTTGGACATGTTGAGGAATAAATGAGTTTCTTCAAGGTGCAGCATTGTTCTTGAGTAGTGTTTGGTGAATTTACTTCATATTTGTACTTTGTTGATGGTAGCCTACTCTAATCATA
The DNA here is from genome assembly GCF_052040795.2 of Danio rerio. Lineage (NCBI taxonomy): Eukaryota > Metazoa > Chordata > Actinopteri > Cypriniformes > Danionidae > Danio > Danio rerio. Next base: position 31,834,246 of record NC_141039.2, on the reverse strand, counting down.
GGGAAAAAGAAGTGCTAAAAGTGTTTTAGGTTTATCACAGCAGTGTGTAACTCGTGCAAACAGTGTATAGTAAATGTGAAAATGTGTTTTTTATGGTAAAAAAAGTGTGGTTTTTAAACATAAGTCTATAAGAGTTTTTATAAGAGTGTTTAATTGTGCAAAGGATCTGTAATGTTTTGCTAATTGGGTGTGTGGTTGTGCTAATTGTGTGTACTGTTTTGAAAACACGGGCCCTGTTTTAAAAATCCTAAAAAACTGTAATAGCCCCAATATTATTTTTATTAATACTTCAGTGTAATTTTTTTCTTTTTGTTGTTGTTTTTTGTTTCATGAAACCATTTAAAACTGTCTTTTTATATGCATGAAGATGTGGATAATCCTAAAATATGCTCTTGAATATAAAATACAAACACATACGCATTCATACAGTAGTAGCTTCTGTCACTTTGCTGCTGTTTTCCTAAAGCCAGCGTGAAACATTATTTTCCGGCTGTGCACGATTCCCAAGATCTCAAACACACTGGCCTTTTGTTAGACACTAAGACACATGCACACTCAATGCATGTACAGTATGTTATTGTATAGCATTATTACACACACTGTGTGTGTGTGTGTGTGTGTGTGTGTGTGTGTGTGTGTGTGTGTGTGTGTGTGTGTTTGTGTGTTAAAAAAAGTGATAAGTGATAGAGAAACAGGAGGAAGAAAGCAAGTGTTGTTGGTACTCTGTGGTTATACAAAGAAAGAAATTCAAACTTTGCTAATAATTGTGTGTTTGTGTGTTTGTGTGTGTGTGTGTGTGTGTTGTATGTGTGTGTGTGTGTGTGTGTGTGTGTGTGTGTGTGTGTGTGTGATAGACTTGGGCAGATGGGCCTCGTGCAGCTGTTGGCTGGTCAGCACAGGACATAATGAAACACAAGAGAACCTGTAGTTTCAACCAAGCCAAGCATGCAGCCATTTAAAGAGTCCTATTTTGATTTTCACACTTTCAGCTTGTTTTAATGCATAACATTGGTGTTTGAGCATGCAGATCCTCTACCAAAAGGGTTATTCTCTAGATCACTAAGCACTGTTTCTGTTTTCTTTTCTGGAATGTACACAATAGCCTGGTTTTAAATGATTACTGCCCATGGACGTGATGTCTGGTTGAGTTTCGTTTCATGTCCAAGAGACGCCGTTTCACAGATCTAATATAATTATACAAATGCAATTTCTACATTCACACACATAAACAACTACATGCAAACTTTTGTGACTTATATAACGTTGACAATATGGGTGTGCGTTGTAACTTTCTTGATTGTAGACGATTAGAATGCATCCACAATCTAATTTTGAAGAAATTTCATGCAGCTCATTTCAGTTGCAACTCTGGTGCCTCTGCCTCAATGTATCCTTTATTTGACTAGGATAGTCTTACTGAGATACAAGATCTCTTCTTTCTTTCCTTCTTCCAGGGAATATTTACATTCAGGTCAGATATTAACTATAAATTTACAAATAGTATTCCCGTGTTACACAAATGGGTCACTCCACTTATTCAGAATTACAACAAGTATGCAAGTTGCAGGGGCGGCACGGTGGCTGGTTAGCACTGTCGTCTCACTGCAAGAAGGTCGCTGGTTTTCTCTGGGTACTCCGGTTTCCCACACAGTCCAAAGACATGCGATATATGTGACTTGTAAATCTGCGTAAACCATATACCAGAATAAATGGCGGTTCGTTCCACTGTGGACCCCTGATAAATAAGGGACTAAGCTGAAGGAAAATGAATGAATGAATGACCTTACCGGTTAAATGCTTTGCGCACTTCACACTTTCTTCTGAGCGAGTAAACATGAAGAGTAATATTCATGTGCGCCCAACAAAGCCTGCCAAACATTCTCATTACAGGAATAGTTTATCTTTTACATATCATAATGCTAAAAATCACACAAGTTTTTCACATAAACACATTTGGTTACTGTGTCTAAAGTGAGAGTAAACAGTGAATGTCTTAAAGTGACAGTAGACTAATAAACTAAACATGGTCCCATTTCATTAGGACATAACTCACCCGAAGTTATAATTCTGTTAATATTTGCTCATGCTGATTGATCCTTAAATCTGTATTGCTATATATTGCTTTATGCTCTGAACACAAAGACTGATTGATATAGTGGACCACTGACAACTCTCAATTTGACATTACTATGAAAATGAACATAATTATTATTTAAACATTTGTTTGTTTCACTTTTCAATTCATATGCTACTAGCTACACCTGATGTACCTGAAAAATAAACTATTGTTTGTTTTATTTGTATACTATGTGCATTCGTAGTCAGAATCATTGTTCTTGTTTTATTTTTGTTATTAAAAACTTTGCCCTACTTTATTTTTATAACAATTCTTAGTGATGTTGGTTTCACTATTCAGCAAGTTGTCTGAGCAGAACAGTAAGTTCCTTTAAAAAAAAAACAAACAAAAAAAAAACTAATCCAACAAACTTTATTAGCAAAATAAATAAATAAAATAATTGTAGACGATAAACCTTGATTTTCTTAATAAAAACACCCCCTACTTGACAATCTTGTGTGTATTTAACTTTATTTGAAAGTGAAGGTAGACTAATACTGATACAACTGCTTTCTTTCTCTGTCTATTTTTGTGTCTGCTTGCTCAGAACAAAAATCAGGAGTTTGAACTGACAAAACTTTTCAAGAGTTCACACTTAGCTGATGACTGATTATAAAGCTTGTTTGGCATGCTGTCCCGGGAGCCCTGAGCTTATAAGATCCTCGAGCCCGGGGCTCCCTCCCGTTTGCAAGGCGAGAGGGGAGTTTGAGCTCAAGTAGATCTCGAGAACTGCGGGCCCGTTTACACTAATGCGTTTTCGTTTTAAAAAAAGTTTTGCTACGGTTACGCCATCCGTTCACACTAGTTCTCTAACGCCGAAAACGGAGCGTTTTGAAAACGCTGGAGAGGCCGTTTTCATTCAAAAACGCTGCTGCTCCGTTTCAGTGTGGATGAGGAAAAACGGAGACATCTGAAAACGGACTGCTGAGATTCGCTACCTGATTGGGGCTTTTGTGTCATTGCGTATCCTTCCCTTATTCGTCAAGTCCCTATCACATGACTATAACACATGGCTTTAACGCTACCGGAAGACAGTACTGTAAACAACAACATTGGCACAGAAATGGGAGTGTTGTTTGCACTATTGTCTGTTTTAGGCGCCATTGAGCGGTTATTCATTTGTTACGTTTAGAAACAACTTGACCTCGTCGTCTGTCCACAAAAATACCTCTCTTGCTTTCTTTGCCATCGCGTTTAATGTTCAACCGGCGTTTGTTGACTAACAATAACCAAATGCCGACCGAGACGCATGCTTTCTGTTTATACTAGAACGCGCATGTCCAGAGTGTGCAAATGGTCACGTGATATACTTTTTTGGTGGCGTAGTGTGGATGGAGATATTTTCAGGGACGCTAGGTGAAACGCTAGTGTGGACGCGGATCGTTTTTGATCTGAAACGCCGTTTTAAAACTAAAACGCACTAGTGTAAACGGGGCTGCATTAGTAGCTAATGAACAGTGATTGCTCTTAAGAGATAACTACTTACTAGGAGCATGTCAATAGTGCTGATTTGGATTAGTCAATTAACTTAAGTTGCATGTTTTAGATGGTGGGAGGAAATCAGGGAACCCGGGGGAAACCCACGTGAGCACGAGAAGAATGCGTAAACTCCATGTTTACACAGAAATGTCAGCTGGCTTGGTAAGGACTAGCACCAGTGACTTTCTTGCTGTGAGGCAGCAGTGCCAACCACTGGGCCACCGTGCCACCCATCTAGGAAGGTTGGAGGAGCAGGGGTGGAAGGGGGGATTCTTTAAAATGAAGGTGGCTGTTATATGGAACATCATGGCTTAGGAATCGTCTAATTGGTGAATCATATATTGAATAATGCAGGGCAGGCTGCAAGCAATCATAAGGATGTGATCCTTAGGATCCCAGATTAATAAAGAGACTAAGCCAAAAAAAAAATAATGAATGAATGAATGATGTATTTTGTATGTATTTGTATGCTAAAAGATATACATTTAATCTACATGTCATTAAAAGCATAACACAACCTCTTAAATGTCCTTACATACAAATATTTTAAAGATGTTGATGTCCCTGAAAGATGTTGTCTCCTCAGCACAACCACAGTTATTCTGTCCACAAGTTCACTGCTCATTCCTCTGCTAGACAAACAACCCAAATCATCTATAGTTCACAATAAAACATGACAACAAACATAAGCTTATAAACAGACTGCTGGAGCAATATATATATATGTGTGTGTGTGTGTGTGTGTGTGTGTGTGTGTGTGTGTGTGTGTGTGTGTGTGTGTGTGTGTGTGTGTTTAGTTAGTGAGTGATTTACAGTGGCTGGAGCTCAGAGGAGAAGGTCGTCCATCATTCCCCAGACAAAAGTGTCAAGCTGGCTGTACAACAAGAGAAAGAGAGAGTGAAGGAGAGAAAGAATGAAGGAGAGAGAGAGAGGGGGGGGGATAGAGAGAGAGAGAGAGAGAGAGAGAGAGAGAGAGAGAGAGAGAGATGGAGGATTATGAAACATAAGGGCAGACAGATGGAAATGTGAATGATGTATGTCGAGAAAATGAGAGAGAGAGATATTCCTGAGTTACCAAAGAAATACATATGAATGAGGAAAGATGGAGAGGAGGAATACACTCTGCTAGGCCTTGGTGGATATGAGTGAGAGACGGACGAACGAATAATTTAAACCATAATGACATGATGTTGGGTGAGGTACAGGGGAAAGTGGAGAGCTAGATGTACAAAAATAAGGAATGGGTGTTTTTTTTTCTGACTTCAGGCACTTTAATGTCCCAGAGGAGAATTTTTATTATTATTAACAGATTTATTTAGTACATTTTGTGTTCCTGAAACTGTCTTGGAAACTTTTTAATTAGCGGTTTTCATTTGTTTTTGTATTTTAAATGCGTTTTATTAGTTTATTTATTTTTAGATTTACATTAGACTTCAATATTCATAATAATAATAAATGATAACAAGATATTATGATTTGCTTATGATTGCATTGAAGAAAAGTATTTGATAGATACATAATAATAATAATAATAATGATGATGATTTATTTTAAGAAGAAATTATGATGATGATGATGATGATGATTATTATTATTATCATTATTATAATTTTTTGTACATATTTTTAAATACATATTTAAATACATATTTATAAATATTTATATAACAACAACAATTTATAGAAATATTGTATAATATTTCTATTTAAATATTTATATAATAATAATAATAATAATAACAACAACAACAATAACTTACTATCATTATAAAACAATTTACAGAAACATTTGTATTATATTTCTATCGAAAAGTTTATATAATAATAATAATAATAGTAATTATTATTATTATTATTATTATATTAAGAACAACAACAACAACAATAATAGGAATATTAAGCAGAAGATTTTTTTACATTATTATTATTATACAACATTTTACATTATATATTTGTATTGTATTTCTATTTAAATATTTTATAATAATAATAATAATAATATATTATTATTATTATTATCATTATATAAACATATAAATAAAAATGTAATACAAATAATTATGTCAATTGTTTATCATCATATTTATTTATGTGAAAAATTTTTATATCATCAATTATATGTTATTCAATTGGAATTATGTCCAAAAAATCAAGAATTTTGGCCCAATAAATTGCCCCTCACCTCACTAAAAACTGTACTAGTTTACCAAGGAAACAAATAGGTTAAACAGGTTAGTCTTTGTTTCCAATAAAGTATAAAAAACTATGCTATGTTCATTCATGTTTGGCAGATAAATTAAAAATGAATTAAAATTAATCCCCCAAAATGATTAAAGACTAACTTCTATCACAGAATACTGTTAAAATCATTTAATGGCAATAATACTGTGATAAAAAAGACAAAAACAAAAAAATTAAATGCATTCATGTCCACAGTTTGATGTTTAAAAGTACAATCTAATCGTTAAAAGCACCCCTTCCAAATAAGGGAAAGAAAGAAAGAAAGAAAGAAAGAAAAGAAAGAAAGAAAGAAAGAAAGAAAGAAAGAAAGAAAGAAAGAAAGAAAGAAAGAAAGAAAGAAAGAAAGAAAGAAAGAAAAATGTCGGGGAGTTGTTTGGAGGAAGGCTAGGCCAGTCAGCAGCGGGTGGTCAGATAGAGGGTGCATTGACCCGGTCTGCCAACCAAACCCTCGATCACAGCTGTCCTGCCTGGCACCGTGCCACACTGAGAGGAGGAGACAGAAACAAGTGAAAGAGGGTGAAAACCACAGAACAAGAACAAGAGCAGAAGAAACATTAAGCCATTGTTTGTCATTGTATCACAAGGGGCAACACGCTGGAGAAAGAACAGCAGCTAATCTTTCCAAGCATATGGATGCTAGCCGGACAGACAGAAGGACACAGTTCGAATAAAAGACAGCATGATAGAGAAAGACAGAGATGAGAGAGAGAGAAAACAACAGACAGCTTCAAATCTCGGCAGCTGGTCAGTGAGTCTGGGGTGAACATGTTTACTCAAATACAAAATGGGCTTTTAGGGCGATGACAATAGGGCAGGAGTCTGGCCATTAAACACTCGGGGATAATCCGTATCGACTGAACGCTACTAGAGAAACCTAACTGAGTGGCACAGGGCACTTATTCGTTTAATGGGTGATCTTATTACACACACACACACACACACAAAGAGCAGACGACTTGTTGTTGGGTGTCTTCGACATGACCCTAAACACATGACAAATTGTTATTTTTAGAGCAAACCCTAAAAGTTTAACTTTTTGCTGAGTTAAATCATTAGCTAATACTTTGGGAACTGTTGAGGTAACTTACTTTTATTTATTTTTTTGACATATGGCTGGCAAACATGGAAAACAAATCCAAACATTGTGTCATCGCCAAACAGTTCATTTTGTAAACTAATTTTTAAACATATTAAAATGTAGAAATATAAAAGAAAGAAAAATAAATAAAAGAAGCTTAACTTCAACTAAAAGTTAATTAGATCATTAGGGAAATGATTTGAAATAAATAATGGCCATTAAATTACAGACATTTACAGTAAAAGACAGACAGCAAATTACAAAAATAATTCATTCATTCATTTTCTTTTCGGCTTAGTCCCGTCATTAATCCAGGGTTGCCAGAGCGGAATGAACTGCCAACTTATTCAGCACATGTTTTACGTAGTGGTTGCCCTTCCAGCTGCAACCCATCTCTGGGAAACATATACACTCAATTACACTCATACGCTATGGACAAGCTTACCCAATTCACCTATGCTGCGTGTCTTTGGACTGTGAGGGAAACCGGAGCACCCGGAGGAAACCCACGCAAACATGGGGAGAACGTGCAAACTCCACACAGAAACGGCAACAGACCCAGCCGAGGCCTCGAACCAGAGACCTTCTTGCTGTGAGGCGACAGCACTACCTACTGCGCCACCGCATTGCCCTAAATTACAGAAATTTACCGGAAATTTAAATTTAAGGAAATTTCTGTAATTTAACGTCCATTATTTTACGATAAAAGTCTGTGATTTAATGTCTGTTATTTAAGCATAAATGTCTGTAATTTAACATCTGTTATTTAAGGATAAATGTCTGTGATTTAACATCCGTTATTTTATGAAAAATATCTGTAATTTTTGCAAAAAACAGAAATGTGCGCACATCTAGAAAAATCTTGAAGGCAGGTGCACGATCAAAAAACAAACATAAGTAGCAAAAGATTCAAAGTAAATCGGCACACTGCCACTTTAGCTCTCAAAAAAATTTTAATGTCAAAATTACAAAATCACAACGTTTCGACCGACATGGTCTTCATCAGGTAAAACCGGACGAAACGTTGTGATTTTGTAATTTTGACATTAAAATTTTTTTGAGAGCTAAAGTGGCAGTGTGCCGATTTACTTTGAATCTTTTGCTAAATATCTGTAATTTAACATCCGTTATTTTACCATAAATGTCTGTAATTTAACGTCCGTTATTTTACGTTTTTTTCTGCCATCCCAGCTGCCGGAAAACCCCCCATAAAATAACAGATTTTTTTACAATGTGTGCAAAGTAACCACTTAACAATCTAAAACTCATGAAATCTTGTTGTTTACATAACAACACATTAAAAACCATCCAAAACATACTAGCAACCATAAAGCAATGTGTAAGATTCATCACACGTCATCTACTATCTTCATAGAAGCACCCCGGAAGCACATCACATCATCCAAACAACATACAGTGCATCTGGAAAGTATTCATATCGCTTCACATTTTTCTACATTTTTTATGTTCCAGCTTTATTTCAAAATGGATAAAATTAATTATTTCCTCAAAATTCAACACACAATACCCCAAAACGACAATGTGAAAAAAGAGTTTTTGAATTTATAAAAAATAAAACACCTGAAAAATCACATGTACAGAAGTATTCACAGCCTTTGCCGTGAAGCTCTAAATTGACCTCAGGTACATTTTGTTACCACTGATCATTCTTGAGATGTTTCAGCAACTTAATTGGAGATCACCTGTGGTAAATTCTGTTAATTGGACATGATTTAAAAAAAGCATACACCTGTCTATATAAGGTCCCAGGGTTGACAGTGCATGTCAAAGTACAAACCAAGCATGAAGACAAGAGAATTGTCTGTAGACCTCCAAGACAGAATTGTCTCGAGGCACATGGCTGGGGAAGGTTATAGAAAGAATTCTAGTGCTCTGAAAAAGAATCTAAGAACAAGCCAACCATCTGTGCAGCAATCCACCAATCAGGCCTGTATGTTAGAGTGGCCAGTCGAAAACCACTGCTTAGTAAAGGGCACAAAACGGACTGCCTGGAATTTGCCAAAGGCATCTGAAGGACTCTCAGATCATAAGAAACTAAATTATCTGGTCTTTTGAGTGAATGCCCGGCGTTATGTTTGGAGAAAACCAGGCACCACTCATAACCAGGCTAATACCATCCCTACAGTGAAGCATGGTGGTGACAGCATCATGCTGTGGGGATGTTTGTCAGCAACAGGAACTGGAAGACTAGTCAGGATAGAGGGAAAGATAGAAGGAAGTGTCCCTTTCACGTTACAGTTGCATTTTATTTAAGATTTGTAACTAAATCATTACATGTAGCTTAAACCTCTGTTTTACATAAACACTATTTAATAAAATGAGAATTTTAATCAGTTGTATCTCGTTTGTTATTTTTTCCAGACATTTTTGATCCAAAATAAAACTTAAATTACGACCATGAGCATGTCTTGGCATTATATTAAAGGTGTTTAATCGCAATGATTTAGGGAAAATTCTTTTAAATAACATTGTTTTCTCTTGAACTTTTAGTGCAGTCACTTTATTGATGTGTTTGATCATCATAATCTTGGAAAAGTCTGTAAAATAACAGTGTTTTACTGTAAACATTTTAATGAAAATATCTGTAGATTTATTAATTTTTGCACTTTATTTTAACAAAGATATTTTACCATAATTTTACGGTTTTTGTTTGGCAGCCGTCATTTGCCAGTCATTTGACCTTTTTTTTTTACGATTTTTTTTTTTTACAGTGTAGGATTTTTTTCAGCTGTGGCGGCAAGCCTTTTTTACACAGATCTACCAACTACCTGTACGTTATGTCAATGACAAATGTCGTGAGCACAGTATTAGAAGTCGAGATCGCATTTATATAATAGTCTACAGCATGCGAATCCCTTTGCTTGCATGCCAATTTCCTCTGCTTGTGCACAAAACTTCTTGCGTGCTCTCAAATAAACACTGCTAAAATGCGATTTAGTGCGTTTATGTAACGAGTATATCCCTAACATTTATTAGATTTGCTAGGAATATTTGTGAATATTCCAAATAGACCTACAGAGCAACATTAATGCGTCCTGAAGTAAAGTAAAACGGCCTCACGTCGTGTTTGCTGGCATCACGCATCTTGCACCTCTCAGTCAGTCAGTCAGTCAGTCAGTCGGCACGTAACCTTAAGAGTTAAACAAACAGCGCACAGCACTACAACGGTTACAGAAAAGTTTGCTCTGTTATAATTCACTTACCTTTTAATACATTTTGGTGTGATTATCAGCCGCTATGAAAAAAAAAACACGACAATGTTTTGAATAAGAAGCTGTAATGTAGCCGTGGCGGGATCAATTTTGGCGTGGCGCCCCGCCTTGGAATGGAAGAATGAATGTAGCGGAAACCATGTGTATGTGTGTGTGTGTGTGTGTGTATATATATATATATATATATATATATATATATATATATATATATATATATATATATATATATATATATATATATGCTGAGTTGCTGTGTTTTTCTGTTGTAACTAGTGAACTCAGCAACTCAGAAACACAGCAACTCAGCAATATATATATATATATATATATATATATATATATATATATATATATATATATATATATATATATATATATATATATATATATATTGCTGAGTTGCTGTGTTTTTCTGTTGTAACTAGTGAACTCTCTGAAAACCACCCTAGACACCATAGTAATCATAAAGTGGCATGCTAAATCTATCAACCAGCTACTATGTGCATGGAAACACCCAGTCAACAAGCCACAACAACCTAATAAGAACATAGCAACAGTCTACAAACACCCTAAAACCACATAGAAATAGGCTAGATCTGGCATAAAACTTGCATCTGCATAGAAACTCCCTGGTGACAAACAACCACATACAAGGAACATAGCAACTCTCTGACAACCACCCTAAAACTCAGGCAACAGTAATGCAATACACGTTAGACCAACCTTACAACTATTGTCTACATAAAAATCACACTGGTAGCCACATTGCAACACCCCAATAACAACACACAACCCCATGGCAAGCAACAGGCATACTGCATTCCCTCATCTGATCCGCTGCAGCTCAGCCATACCACACTGCATCAGACAATCACTTCCAATTGCTCAGAGCTCTGAAGTGACTCTAGACTTTTTCCTCAAAGAATGATTAATATGCATCTGGAGTAGCAGACGCATAAACACACGTGCCCACCGTGACCGCTCTCACTCCCTGTTGTTTGTCTGTTGTCACTGTTTGTTTGTCTCCTTTTACTCCTTTCATTTTTTTGTAAACCAAAGCCCCATCTGCTGGATCATCAACACGCTTGAGTATTTTAATTCACATCTTCAGATACCATCTGCCTGCCACCCTCTACCCCACACACACACACACACACACACACACACACACACACACACACACACACACACACACACACACACACACACACACACACACACACACACACACACACACACACACACACACCCTAAATATGATCTCACCCCAGCGAGCATCACCTGTCTCCACTGTTTAGGGTTGGATACTTGTTACACTCAAACATCTGCCACTCTCTAAACTGCAGCTCTCAATGCAGCCTTCTGACATCAAACCAGCCAGCCCTGAATTTCGGGAAAACTTTTTTAGGAACTTATTTTGTTATTACTGTACATTACTTTTCAGACATTTTACAGTAAACTTTTTACATTTCACAGTTTCTGGCTCTGTCTAGAGTTTCTTGTTGGTATCTTAGGGCTATAAACATTGTTAACGATTTTTGTAAATGACATATTTACTTGTGTTATAGATTTGGTATTTCACTGTTAGGCCGTACTCACACTATGTACAGTTGCTTTGACATGGGAATTACTCACACTCACATTACACACTCACATTACATTCGAGCCTGGGCATGATTACGTCATTGATGCTGCGCTGTTCAGTAAGTGCTCTCGCTCAGCATAATGGAGATTGCTTTAGTTATATCGTTTAAGTCGTTTGATATGCAGTGACACGCAGTCAAATATTTCACCGAACAGATTAGCAACTTTTAACACTCCTAAAGAACCATAAAGTCCTCCTGCTGCAGGGATTAGGAGGTTTGCTAAAGGTGCGCAGCTGTCATGCAGTGAGGGGTTTGCGTCTGATAAATTAAGAATGATGAATTAATTCATATGAAACAGTCCCTTAAAAGTCACATCTTGCTTTCAGTTTCGGGCTTAGGCACATTTTGCACTCACACACAAGCATACCGCACCAAAGCCTAAGTGAACTGCGCTCAGGCAAACCTCTTACAACCGGGCCAGGGCTGGCCAAGTGAACCGTGCCAGAGCCTGATTCAACTCACTCACACTTCTCAAACGATCCGGGAAACGGCCTGGGTATCGTTCAGAAAACATAGTGTGAGTAGGCCCTAAGACAGTTATGCAGTATGTTACTGTATTTTAAAGAGCACCAATGATGAAAATCATCTTTGGTTAGCTGTTTGAACAGAACTGTGTGTAGGTATAGTCAGGGCTAGCCTGGGACAAACATGCTAACACAGTGGTAAGATCGGTGTGAAAAGCCTTATTGTTACAAATGTTAATTTGATCATATCACAAATTTAATTTGTATTGTATATTGTATCATATTATATTGTAATAACTGCTGTACGTGGGCAAATGGAGCTAAAATAACCTAGCTAAACTGTTTCACTATTCTAAAACAGCTAGCAGGGTGCTAGCATTTATGGTGCATAACTTTGTTTCCCAGTGTAAGCGAGAAGAGCATTCATGTCCCATACACTGCACGACCCTGAGTGTCCCTTTTAGCAGCAAACTGGCAGAATAAGCAGGTAGGAGGCCGCACTGTCAGTTACCCTTTTTATTCTGAGCTCCAAACTTGAACAGCCTTTAACAGGACCACCGGGGTGCTTCCTTTACACACCACCCTAATGATCAAAGGTAATGATCAATGTTTTATAAACCAAGGAAATATTGGGCTTAAAACACAGAAGTCAACTTATACAAAAACATGCATTAGTTTATAACAACCCATGTATTTAACTAATATAGCACATAAAATAACCTGTTTCCATGATGCATCTGGCTATAGTGCTGCGGGACAGGTCATTACAATATCATATCTTCTGCATTGGTCAGTTTAATCCATCAGCTGGTTTTCGAAACATCTTTATAATTTATTTTACTAAAATCTAAACACCAGTTTGACCTGTCATCAAATTTAGATAAGCTGAAAACCAGTCAGCCCATTTAACATTGGTTTCACTTATTGACTTATTTTTTATAAATATGCATAATTGGCCAAACAGCATGTAAAACTCAAATCCAAAGTTAACTTGCTCAAGAAACGAGATGATTTCCCTGAAGATAAGCTGACTGGGAAGGAATTTTAACCTTTTGATTAGCGCATCATGCTAGCTCTGCAACAGAGCAGCCTTCACAGACTCAATTAGCCATCTCTGCCCAGCCGCCAGCCTCAGGTACCATAATCATATCAGCCTGACAGGATTTCATTAAGAATCAATGTACTGGAGAACAAGGGACAAAAACACCCTAAACCGCATCCAGTGAGCTCTCGCAGACGCTGTCTGGAATGGCTAATGTTAGCGGGGTCGCAGATACTACAACCCTCCACTGACTGCCTGTCAGAGCCCTGGAACACATTCTGCTTTATATGCTGTTATTACAGCTGATTTTACTGCAGTCGTTGCATGATGCTTACTCTCTCTCAGTCCTGGCTAATAATGAGAGTCATTTCAGTTCAGCTACACAGCATTTGAAATTTGAATGTATAAAATTGTTTTTAAAGACGAAATGTCTGATTTAAGATGTATAGAAGTAGGAAATAGAAGATTGGGAAAACGTTGCCTGGTCTGATTTCTGCTGCGACATTCAGACGGCAGGGTTGGAATTTGGCATCAACAACATGAAAGCATGTCCTCCTTGTATCAATGGTTCAGGCTGGTGGTGGTGTAATGGTGTGGTGGATATGTTCTTGGCACACTTTGGTACCAACCGAGCATCGCGTCAACGCCACGGCCTACCTACAACAGAGTTCACTGACTCAAATAGTCTCCACAGTCAACAGAGTTCAATCCAATAGAGCACTTTGGGATCTGGTGGAATGGGAGGTTCGCATCATGGATGTGCAGCCGACAAATCTGCAGCAAATGCGTGACGCTATCATGTCAATATGGACCAAAATCTCTGAGAAATATTTCCAGAACTTTGTTGAATCTATGCCATAAAATATTAAAACTGTTCAGGAGGCAAAAGGGTACTAATCCAATCCGGTACTAGTAAGGTTGTACCTAATAAAGTGGCCGGTGAGTGTATGTATGTATGTATGTTTGTGAGTGTGCACAAATTTTTATTGCTGCTTGTTCAAACTAATTTATGATGAGCTGAATCAACACAATTCCTGAGAATTTTTGGGGGAATAATAACTGTTTTATGCTGAGTCAACTTACATTGTCAAATCAATTTAGATAACTTAATTGATTTGTGTTTTGGGACAACATAAAGAAACAGTCTGGAACCCTGCATTTTTACACTGTTTTTGTGTGTGTGCGTGTGTGTGTGTGTGTTTGTGTGTGTGAGAGAGAGAGAGAGAGAGATAGAGAGTGCATGTTTTTGTGACATAAGGACACAAATTTGTATAATGACATGGGTATGACATGGATATTACAAGGAGAAGGTGACATATGAGGACATTACCCTCTATCACCTTTTTTCAAAAGGCTTATAAATCTTTTTAAGAAAGTAAAAATGCACATGGTTTTCTGTTAGCGGTTATGGAAATACATTCTGTACAGTATAAAAACCATTGAAATGAAATGTCCTCACAATTTTTAAAAATAAATAAATACATAAATCAAAATAATGAATTCTTTACTGTCTTATGGAGAAAAAGTAGAATCATATTCTTATTTTATCACAATCTTATTTTATTGTAAATCTAAAGAATATTGGGGAACCTTTTGTATCTAATTACTATAAATAAAAAAAAGAGTACAAATGTGAAAATAAAAAGTAATATTAAAATTAAACGTAATATTAAAATAGTTTAAAGCAAACAGTGAACAATTGACTTTTACAATAAAAAAATAAGAAATGTTAAATAATTAAAACATGTTTATACGCTGTAAAAAAATTCTTGTCTGCCTTAAGTTTTTAAGCTGAATCAAATTAACCTAATGAGTCCATTGAACTTATATTATCTTAAACTGACTTAATACAGACCACCTAGCTTTTCATGATTTTTTACAGATTTTGTGGTGGTAATTCCCAGAAATTTGATAACAAGCGATTGTAGCGATTTAAAAAAAAAAAAAAAAATAATATATATATATATATATATATATATATATATATATATATATATATATATATATATATATATATATATATATATATATATATATATATATATATATATATATATATATATATATATATATATATATATATATATATATATATATATATATATATATATATATATACACACACAGGCAAAGCAGTGGCGCAGTAGGTAGTGCTGTCACCTCACAGCAAGAAGGTCGCTGGTTCGAACCTCGGCTCAGTTGGCATTTCTGTGAGGAGTTTGCATGTTCTCGCTGCGTTCGCGTTTCCTCCGGGTGCTCCGGTTTCCCCCACAGTCCAAAGACATGCTGCAGGTGAATTGGGTAGGCTAAATTGTCTGTAGTGTATGAGTGTAATGAGTGTATGAGGGTGACAGGACTAGACGACAGACCGGCCGGAATGTGTAAAAAAGTCATTATCATTTGGCCAAGTCTAAATGGAGGACTTGTTCCAAAGAGCCGACCCGCAACCATACGGGACTAAGGCCAAAGAAGAAAATATATATATACATGATTAATGTAGTTTAATAAGTTACAATGAACTAAAACATATTCAGTCATGACTAATTGATCATATAATTTTTACTGTGTAGTTAAAACAATTATAACAGGAACAATTAGATTTTACTTTAACATTGTAACGTCTTTACTCAAAAATAAAACAAAG
This sequence comes from Danio rerio, assembly GCF_052040795.2. NCBI lineage: Eukaryota > Metazoa > Chordata > Actinopteri > Cypriniformes > Danionidae > Danio > Danio rerio. The sequence continues at coordinate 31,818,304 of NC_141039.2, read as the reverse complement.
TAAAAAATCTGGCTTGATTTAATAATAATTTTAAAAATGGATCTCATTTATGGTATAAAAAAAGTTCAGCAAAATTCTCTGAGTTCACAACCCTCCATTGACTGCCTGTCAGAGTGGATACAAGGAAATATAAAAGTTGCTCAAGCGTAGTTGGGGAGGCGAGAAGACGATGACACGGCTTTATACACTGCTATTACAGCTGATTTTATAGCAGTCATTACACAACGCTTTCTCTCTCCCTCAGTCCTGGCTAATAATGAGAGTCATTACAGTTCAGCTACACACTCCATTTGGATCTCATAACTATTAAAGTCGCTGATTATAGAGCAACACAGAAATGAAAGAGAGGGCATTTTTGAGGATGAGCTCTTGTGAATGTAAACTGAGGCTCAAGGCCTGAAGCACTTGGCTTTTGTTGAGGAGCGAACACACACACACACACACACACACACACACACACACACACACACACACACACACACACACACACGTGTCTCTTCGCCATCTGGAGCATGAGCTGTGACCCAGCTTTCACTCAGCACAAGGAGGCCACTAAACACACAGTCACACATTCACATCTTCGCTGCAAGGCTGCATTTATTTGATCAAAAACCCCCCAAAATTTACTCCTCTGAATTATTATTTATAATAAAAAAATGCTTTTGGTTTTTATATGATTTATAATGTTTTTTCTTCTTTTTCTGTGTGTACCAAAGCTTTCTATTTTAGGCTCCAGTGTCACATAATCCTTCAGAAATCATTACAATATACTGATTTTGTTGTTTTAGTATGAGCAATAGTTATTGGTAGTCAATCGTTAATAATTGTTTAAATAATTATCACAACCCAAGGCTCATTTTGATTACGTACCCCTATATACATCTCTTCTGGAGAGAGGAAAATATGTACCAGGAGACACGTTTTTTTTGCAGTTTTTGTTTTCGCGAGTCCAACAGAGGCAGCTGTGTACAATTTTTTAGATGTCAAATTTGTCCAGCGAGTGCCATACGTGCCTGCTGTTCTCATGTAAATCTACCAGAGGCTGTCGACTGTCTGACTCACTGACTGACCAACTGACCAACCTTCCCAAAACCCAACCGATAGTATTTTAAAATGCACTGATTGACCTCCAAAAATGTATATAGTTGAATTATGTTGAACTGTGTTGAATTACCAATGTTGCAAAACAAAATCCTGCTTCATAGTTTTGTTAAAACTGGGATACAATTGTCTTTTTCAAATTCTTTTTTTTTTTTTTTGAAAAGAAAGTTCAGAATAACAGCATTACTTGAAATTAAATAGTTTTTCATTTTTTTTCATTATGAATATCTTTCATTTTTGAGAAATTTCAGGCTTTCTTGGCCAATAAAAGTAAACATTATTAATGAAACTTTTGAATGGTTCTATATTAAGAGTTTTCAGTACAAAACATGAAGCAGCCCAAGAGTTTTCAACACTGAAATATTAGTATTAATAATAATAATATTATTAATATTATTAATAATAACAACAACAACAAAAACAGCAATAATAATTTCTGAAGGATCATGTGACACTGAAGACAAAAGAAATAATGCAGAAATAAATGATCATGAAACGCTATGGGGATTTGCTGAGTTTCTTCTTAGTTATTTGGCGTTTTGGCTCAAGTGTGCCCTCTAGCTTTCAGAAGACATTTACTTCAAATCACACAGCTTCCCTGACAAGATGTTCATGACAATAAGGAATATGGGTAAGAATGCGGAAGGACTTTTGATTCGTCAATAACCTGGGTGTAAAATAAAAACATTTTCCCAGCTGTTTTTAAAATATGAACATTTATTTTACTCCAGTATATTCAATGGAGCTTTTGCGCTAGCCTGCTAATCCTGATGGGTGTGTGCATGTCAACAACTTTTCATCTCGTTTTACGCTTGAGCAATTAAACTAATGCCAAAGTCTACTTAACTGATTATATTTTAATTACATTACAACATCATTGCTGTAAAAAGAAGCGTATAAAATGGAAAAAAGTCACATTAACCGTTCACCGGAAGTTTATCAGTTTGGGAAGAAACACTAGCTCTGCATATACCCTATTACAGCTTAGCCCAATCATCTTTGCGATATTATTAAGAGTAATCCTCCAGCCCTTGTTTTAGAGTATTTTGATCAATAAATGCAGCTTTGTTAAGCAGAACAGTCTTCTTTTCAAAACATTTGGAAGCTCCCAGTATTGTATGCGCCATCACTTTGTTTGCTTTTCTTTCATTTTGTCTGCTACTCGCTCTTCCTTTTTCAATTTCCTTTCCTCATTTGGCCGCCTCTCTTTTGCTCTCCTCCTCTCTCCCAGATAAAGCGATCAAGACCCGAGGCTGGAGATGGAGAGATGGAGAAGGTGATCTTGCGTATCGCTTACATCTGGGAGAAGAACAATGACAGCTGCTGATGTCAAACAGGTGCTGAGCTTCAGGCCTGCAGGGAGGGAGGAGAACACTTCACACACACTTACACTCACACACACACACACACACACTCACTCACTCACTCCCCAAAAACAAGTCAAATGGTGGACACTTGAAAAACTGCAGAACAAAAATCCTGCAAATTCTGCTCTAGAAGGTAAAAAAATTATAATTCACCCCAAAGTTTAGTTTTCTGACTTATTACTCTTCATCAAGTTGTATCAAACTTGAAGAAACTTGAGTTACTTTTTTCATACTGAACACAAAAGAAGATGTTTTTAAGGTCCCCATTGACTACCATAGTAGGAAAAAATATTTTCTTCTCTACTATGGAAGTCAATGATAATTAACTCTTCGGATACCAACTCTTCTAATATATATATATATATATATATATATATATATATATATATATATATATATATATATATATATATATTATTTTGAGTTTATCAGGACAAAGAAACTGGAGGGAGCGTGAGTAAACAATGACTGAATTTTTATGTTTGGTTGGACTGTTCCCTTAAGCTTAAGGAGACAGCGATGAGAAAGTTGTTTGGGTTTGTGGTTTTAATCAGGAGCTAAGCTGACTAAGTCAGACGGGCAAAGGTTCAGTGATTACGAGGAAGTGTAATTTAACTGCAAAGTGTGTTTTTAAGAGACTGAAAGCAAATTGGTGTATATAGACTCAGAGGAAGTTTTATTGCTCAAAGTTGTATATTTTTATAGCTCAATGAAGTTAATACGGATTATAGTCTAATTTTTGAATCAACATTGTCAACAAGGTCTAAATAAAAAACTTATCTAATATATTATTATATATTATATACTATTAAATACAATAGAATTGTTAAAAACAAGTGTACAATTAAATCTGATTTTAAATTTAATAAATATTTTATCTTATTTACGTTTATTTTAATTAAATAATCTTAATTTCAGTAAAACTTACACTGTTAGCAAATAAAGAGTTATATATGTCATGTTTTTTTATAAAGTAACCTTTTTTTTAAGAAATCTGAATTGAAAATTCAGGTTAAACTTCATTTTGATGGTCCGATTGTTGAATTTAGGTTACGTTGCTTCTACATGCCAACTAATTCCATTCAAATTATAAGTAGACTGTTCGGTTTGGGTTAGAGTGTAAGTTGACATGTACTTGTAAAGATTCTTATAGTTAGTTAAATGTCTGTTGAAGAAGCAGTATGCAGACAAACTTATACTCCATCAAAATAAAGTTTTACCGAGAAGAACTCTCTGACACTGTGGGCCCTATCATACACCCGGCGCAATGCGGCGCAAGGCGCGACTCAATAATTGTTTGCTAGTTTCAGCTTAAAAGAAAAAATGGAAAAATTTAATTAATTTGACCTTATGTTGTGTCAATTGCATTTGCACACTGAATCTGAAACTTTCATTCATCTAAAAAATAAAATTGGATCGGAATTGATTTTTATTTTTTGTATCCGTAAAACAATCCGTAAGACGATTTTAACAGTTCAGAACCACCAAACCAACAAAAGCCAAAATCCATAATACCATCACGGTGCACAGGGTCCAAAGTGCATAATATAAAGGTAGAATGTGGTGGATGGTTAAGAAACACTGCTCAAGACAACTTAATAACCCTGATTTCAGAGTCTACTGCTCACCTTTCCCATGCTGTTGTTTGCCATGTGAGAGTGTGTGATCATATCTTTGACATACTGCCAATCTCTGTTCAGGATTCATTTACGGAAATGTGTGTTATGTGGCTGCAATATCAAAAGCAAAGTATCAAAATGCCCCCGATTTCCTGAAATAAACTTTGCATTTCGGAATAATCCCACGCAGCTCTTTGATAAGGAGGTGAACTCTCCTTCCTCTCTATGCAATGGGCTGGATGAACACAATATTTATTTCTTTATCTATTTTGAAGAGAAGAGAGAAGAACAGAGCATCGCCATTTGATCTGTCTCAGGATTTTATTTAGTTAGTTAGTTAGTTAGTTTGCAGTGGATTAATATTACGCATTGGACAAAGTCAGATTTTACTCAGCAAACACATTAAGCTTTCCTTTAGCAGCTTTTTTTTCTCTCAGGTTTTTTGATCTCTTAGAGAAACAACTGAGACATTACAAAGATTTTACCAGTGAATCTCCATTAAGCAGGTCCAGAGCAGCGCAGCAAAAACAATCTTTCTTTAACTGACCGTCCATTTTTCAGAAAACAGCCAAGCCTGCAGTGACTGTGACAACTGAGCCAAAACACATGCCAAAACACGGCTTCTGTCTCCCGCTCAAATATGTCTGTCAGCTCTGCCAAATGACTGCCGCGAAAAAGCACAGTTGTTTATACGCTGCAGTTGTTGTAGAAGGAGACGCGGGTGTGATATTCAGGTTACTACATGAGATCTACTGAATGAATCTCACACAGTCACACTGCTATATTGCACGTCTGGCAGATCAGATAACACCTTCATAATAGTTGGAGTCTAGCAGTAGAGTAATGTTAATGCTGTCCCTGTTCATCGAGCTTGAGTAATTAACGCTGGATATAAAACTTCACTCATTCACACCTGGCTTTAACAGCCCTAATACCTACAGTAATTTGGATGCTTTGATTTGCACCTACAAGCGCTCCATCGTGGTCTAATCGCTTTTGAATTATTCAGCCATTTTTAGGTGCTTCATCAATGTTTCAGAGTTCACTGCAACTTGTTGAGCCTGGTTTCAAATCAAACTCTGTCACCGCTTTCTCCGGATATATATCATCCCTCAAGGCTATAATGCAGAGCTGCACTGCGGTGAGGACAAGTCTTTTAGACAATGCAATGGTGTGGAGCTGCTGCAGTAACCTGTTAGACTGGTGAAATAGAGAATATACTGTAGGAGAATCACTGGATATACTATTGTTTACTGTAAAAAGGAAAAAAAAATATTCGTAAATTAACAGTTCTGTATTTTTCTTAAAAAACGTTTCCTATTGGATTATGGGGCCTTAATCTTTTCTCCAACATTTGACATTGAAAAGTTAAGGTGAGTTTTATTGATACTTTTAATAGTTTGAAGTGATATAGTGCCTTGGGCTTTTTTGTAATTTACAGTAAATTAATAAATTAGCAGTTATACCAAATTCCTATTATTTTACAGAGTAAACTCTCTTTATATTATTTCTTATACAATATATAGTTTCAAAATACTGAAATTTTAAAGTCAAAATGTTAAACTCAACCCAGGCTTATTCTGAAAACAACCACTATATACATTTCTGGAGAGTGCCAAATATGTCCCAGGAGGTACGCTTTTTTGCAGTTGTTTTCGCGAATCCACCAGCGGCAGCTGTGTACAATTTCGTGATCTCAAATTTCTCTCGCGAGTGCCAATCGCGCCTGCTATTATTGTGTAAATACACCAGAGGCCGCTGTCGACTGACTGACCAACCGATCAACTGACCCACCCCCCTCCTTCCCTAAAACCCAACCAATAGACGAATTACCAACCTACGTCAAACATGACGTCATACGGGTCACCGGTTGCAAAAAGGGACCGGATGCAAAAGCAAATATGTTGTGTGACAAAAATAATAGTCCCGCAATGAAATTTATAAGCATAAATAAATTTTAAAAAGAAAAAAGAAAATAATGAATCACAAAATGCGAAAGATGTTAATTAATAGATTTTTTTTTGTGTTTTGTTATTATGCTTTACCATATTGTTGTGTTGTTTGTATGTTACTTGTTCATTATGTGTTTTGAATGGTCTTCTATAATGTAAAAGCTAAAGGGCGTACCTACTCACATTAGACAAAGTTGCCTTGAAATGTGCTAAAGCGTGAATGTCCCCAACCCCCTCTCCCCCTCGGCCTGAACTCACATTGCATTTTTTATCAACCGGACCTGAGCACACTTACATCATCGATGATGCGACTGTTCAGTTTAATAGGAAGAGAAGCTCTCGCTCAGCACAGTGGATATTGCTTTAGTTATAGCGTTTGTACTGTTTTTAATCTATTGGAATGCCGTGACATGAAGTCAAATACTTTGCTGAACAGATCCACCACTTTTGATGCTCATAAATAATCATGAAAGTCCTCGTGCTGCAAGTATTAGGCTTCCTGAAGATGCAGCTATCATGCAGCGATGGGTTTGCTTAACTACGATAAACTACGACTGTTTGTGTTTATTGAACAGTAAGAATGAGTAATAAATCAATATAAAACAGTCTTCTAAATGTGACGTTGCGGGCTCAGGCAAAATTTTACACTCGTGCAAGCATACTTTGCCAAAGCACGCTCAGACACACCTCTTTCAACTGGGCTAGGGTAGGCCAACTGAACTTCGCCTGAGCCCGATTCAGAGCCCTCACACTTCTCAAACGAAGCAGGAAACACACCTGGGCACAGTTCGGCATATGTGAGTGCGCCCTTAGGCTGGATTTACTCTGATTCACACGTACACACACACCAACATTTTTGGTCACATCTGAACAGGGACAAAATAGAAATTTTGGGGGCCGGGGTTGTCATGGACAAAAGTGAAGAGAGGGGGGAGGAGGGTGGGGGTTGTAATATCTCCAATAATAGCTCTGGGGGCCCCAAAACTGTGTGTGCCCTTAAAATTGTCCTAACTTCCTACCCCAAGCAGCACCCCTGCATCCGACACAGATTAGAATTTGTTGTACACGTGTAAACACAAAATAAAATCCACACAAGACCCGATTTGTTATATACGATCTGAGCTAAATTTGATCCTATTTTAATAGGATCAAAGTTTCAGTTATTGTAAGGAAAAGTCATTTAACTCCAAAGTGTGTGTTTTAAGGATTTAACATTAAATTTGTGTGTACAGAGAAAGTTTTATCACTCAGAGGTCTGTGATTTATAGTATAATAGCAGAAATATGGTTCTCTTTTTTTATCCCACATTTTTACGATGTGGACAATAAAACATTTTCTAATCAGCATTTTGATTAGAAGTAAGTAGTTAGAAGTATTGTAGAAATAAGAAGAGATCTTTGTGGATATATTCTTTCTAAAACAAAATAATTGATTGAACTGTCAGACTTTTCTGTGGACAAAAAGAGAGATATATAAAATCATAAGAGGATATCATCTCTCAGGACTAGAATGCAGAGCTGCACTGCAGTGAGGACAAGCCTTTTAGACAATGCAGGGGTGTCATGCTGTTACAGTAACCTAAAAGAATAGTAAAAAAGGGAATATAGGAGAATCACTGGATATACAGAACTTCAGAAAAGCTGATTTGACCTGATCTGGCACAGACTGGAAATTGTTCAACCCGGGCTCATTGTGGAAACGTAGCCCCGCGGACGTTTCTGCGGACCGCGATTTACGTCCTGGGAGGTACGTATTCGAGCGGTTTTTGTTTTCGCGTCTCGGGCGCTTTTTCGCGTCTCGGGCCTGCGCCGTTCTCGCGCGAAAAGCCGCCGGATCGGCCGACTCCTCTTCCTCCTCCTCCTTCCCTAAACCCGAGCGATGGTTCGCAAAAGCCATCCAGAAAAAAAAACAAAAAAAAGCAAAAGCCCTCGTCTTCCATTTAGACCGCGTTTTCGGATCCCGACGCGTTCTCGCCCTTATTTTTCGGATTCCGTTTTTCGTCTTACCTGATTTCCGGAACCTGCTGTTCCCCGGACTCGATCCCGGTCGTCGTCTACCGCTGCCGGCTCCTCCTCCTCCTCCTCCGGGGCCTCCGCTCTGCCGACGCAACGCTGTGAGCTAAGCGGACAAACTGATTGCATTGGGAAAGCCCTCCACTCGGAGGCGAGCCGTCGGCCGGCGAGCGCGAAGAGGAGGGGCGGAGCGGCGCCACACCGCCCCGCAGCATTCACTTGAAAAAAACTAAACGCGGCCTTTACGTACCTCCGGCCACGTAAATCGAGGTCTCCAGAAACGTCCACGGGGCTACGTTTCCAGAATAAACTTGGGTTCAAATTGTTCTAAGTTCAATGACAAAATTCCACACAAGATCAGATTTTTAATTAAACATTCTGAACCACTCACATATGTAGAATTTAATGGAATACATATCATTTATTCAGACATCCGACCTGCATCTTAAGACACTTTAAAAATTGTGTTAAACATCATCATTGAATGACGAGAATGTGTAAGATCTATATACGTTAACGCTGGTTTTGTCCAGACAGAAATTTTGTACCCATTCCTTCTTGTTTAATTCATTGTCTTCTAGGTCTGGTCCACAGTAGTCATGTCAACGATGTGCAAAACACTAAAGTGTCTAATTTGTCTAATTCATAATGGCTTAGTGGCGGCCTGGCGCAGCGGTTAGCTATGTCTCCTCCCAGCAAGAAGGTTGCTGGTTCCAGCCCCGGCTGGGTAAGTTGGCATTTCTGTGTGGAGCTTGCATGTTCTCCTCATGTTTGCATGGGTTTCCTGCAGGTACTCCGGTTTCCCCCACAAGTCCAAAGATATGCGCTATAGGTGAACTGGGTAAGCTAAATTGTCCGTAGTGTATGAGTGTTAGTCCTCCAGGTTGGAGGTTGAACGTTGGTCTAACGACCCACCTCGTATAAGAAATTAGACGTAACGAAACACCAACATGGTGCGGATAAATCTTAACTTTCATTTAAACGGCCTTAGGAGTAAGTAAAGTACTTTTGCTAACTCTTAAAAAGACTGAGTGATCCCATCTAAAAATGGGCCCATGAGTCCATCTATAATTCGATCAAGCATTGCGCTCATAATGAATGACAGAAATTTGTTTAGTGGGAGATTAATGTAAACACAGACATCGGATGGGAGGTAAAGTGTAAACAGACAGGGCAGAAATTGGACATAGACAAAAAAAATCAGATCTGTACATTAAGACTTGCGATGTAAACATAGCCAGAGACAATGTTGAGGAAGTTTTGAACATTTCTTTGCAGCATAACAATATGCATGAACGTATAGTTTGCATGAACAATAGTTGTGTCAGACTGAATTTCAGGAAATGTGAATTGATTTGTTGAACTAATATGTTTAACATGCATGTTTAATGTGAACTAGTACGTTCAAATGCGTCTTGTAGTGATTAACTAAATATTTTGAGCTTGTCCACTTTTGTCCACTTTCAAAGGCAGGCAAAAAATGCATTTGATTCAATTGCTTCCATAGTTTAAATACTTCTGTGGTCAAAACAAAAGAGCTGCTACTCGTTGACTACTGACCTTCAGGCAAACTGTTAAAGCAGGCTGTCCAGATGGGATTTTAAAGTGCAATCAATAATCTATAGGATCTATAAGAGAAATGCAAGATAATTGACAGCTGCTTTTGAATGAAGCAAAGAGGGGGAGTCTGTGATACCATAATTAAATAATTGCACACTAAAAATGTATATTCTTAAATATTTGAAAAATATAGTGGTGTCAGTGACCTGAATGAGTCTTATCAGTTGTGACAGATTGTAATCAGAAAATAAAACACCTCAGAATGACATAAAATATTCCAGAGAGACACATCATTAAAAAACAAAAGTAAAACTGTAACCAGTGCACACAATAATCACGGAAGTCTTTGCATATTTTCTCAAATAAAAACAAATATTTTACATAACAATGTGACAAGTAAGTGGCACAGCAGCAAACTAGAGATACTGCAGAACAATTTATGAGTTTATTTTGAATCAATTTCTTCGGTAAAAAGTTTAAGTGAATTTTATTTACAGTTTTAGCATTTCGAAGTTATATATTGTCTGGTCATGAAAAATTCAGTATTAAAAAGGGCAATATGCTGCTAGTACTTTTTCTGTCACTGTAAAATGTTAATAAAAGTCACTTTGTTAAACTGCAATTTTTAAAATGTTCAACAGAGTGAGAGTAAGATAATGCTTATGATGCAACTTGAAAGCACACATATATACTGTATATAGTCAGAATTAATAGCCCCCCTTTGATATATTTTTTTCTTTTTTAAATATCTCCCAAACGATGTTTAATAGAGCAAGGAAATTTTCACAGTATGTCTGATAATATTTTTGTCGTCTGGAAAAAGTCTTATTTGTTTTATTTCAGCAAGAATAAAGCAGTTATTAATTTTTTATGAACCATTTTAAGGCAAAAATTATTAGCCCCTTTAAGCTAATTTCTTTTTACAGACTGTCTACAGAACAAACCATCATTATATAATAACTTGCCTAATTACCCTAACCTGCCTAGTTAACCTAATTAACCCAGTTAACCCTTTAATTGTCACTTTAAGCTGTTTCGAAGTGTCTTGAAAAACATCTAGTTAAATGTTATTTACTGTCATCATGGCAAAGATAAAATAAATCAGTTTTTAGAAATGAGTTATTAAAACTATTATGCTTAGAAATGAGTTGTATACATATACATATACATATATATATATATATATATATATATATATATATATATATATATATATATATATATATATATATATATATATATATATAAACACTCTGAATCAAGAACTATAGCAACTGTTAATTTATAGTAATTTATAGTAACTGTGAATGTTTAAACGTGTAGTTTTCTTTGAGCAAAATGATGGGGGATCAAGTTCATTAATTGCCTTGAGCACATAGTTTATATAGTTTCGCACAAATATTAAGTGGCAAAACTTTTCCCAACGCTCTCACTGACATTTGATAATAACTCAGGATATAAGTAATTCAGTAGGATATGACGGTTAAGAATATAAAGGAATAAATGACATTTTAATATACAGTATATTATAAAAGAAAATTGTTGTTTTAAGTTGTATAATTATTAAATATATTTAAATATTACAGTTGTACAGTTTTTAATGTATTTGTGATCAAATTTAATATAGCTTTGGTGAGCATGAAAGCCCTATTTAAAAACAGTAGCTTTAGCCAAATATCACAAGGAAACATAACTATATAATGTATTGTCAGAAAAGCAGCTAATTCATACAAATTCATACGGTTTTATTCATATGAAAACACACAATTTTTTAAAAGGAGCTGTGCCCCCAAACCCCATCCTTCTAAACCTACCCCTCATCTGAGGATGAGCAAATCTTACTAAAATATACAAATAAGCTTGTAAACTGAATTCCTGTGAGATTGCATTGGGTAGTGTACACATATTTTAAATCATATATTTGGTAAACGATAATAGAATTGTCAGATATAGACAAACTACTCATTTTAAACATGTCATTTGTTTAATAAATAGTTCATTTCAGTGGACGTTTGCTGGACTGAATGACCATGAGGAACACTGACCACAAAAAGTCCAGAGTCAAACCCTACAACTGCACACAGACACAACCCAAACAATACAGCAGCCATTCCACGAGTGCTAGTGGTCACACACAACACCTCCTCCCTGACTCATGAGACTTCACATCCAAACACCCAGGTCAAACATTCGTGGCATGTTTTGAGAATATAGGGGGGAAATGTTCGCAATGTGTAAGAACGTCTAGAAATATCAAACCTCAAGCATGTTTGGGAGGTGAAATTAAGGGCCGGGAGGGAGCCATGTGGGCGAAGCGAACGCCGGCTTAGATATCTGTCGCTTTGCCCTTGTCTCCTGCTCATCTCTGCTGTGTTTTGTTGCATGACCACAGGGACAGTGTTGCTTCCCTGACAGGGCTGGGAAAAATGTCAGGAATTTGCTCCTCACCGCGATAACCCTCCAAACTGTTTACGTTTGGAAAGACAAGAGAAAAACAGACAAAAATGGCAGCGGGGGGAAAAGAGGAAGGAGGGAGGCACAGGATGGAGGAATCAGACGGTTTTGGGTGTGATTGCCTTCCAGGCCTTGACACACGTAATGCTACATCAGGCACAGAAAACACAGGAAACATTCACCGCATGCTGAGATGTCAAGTGGACAGACATGTGACAGTCACTGTGTGCTGGTCGTGTTCCAGTAAATGTCCCCATAGTTTACATGGACATAAATACTTCGCTGAAGGAGCTAACACTAATGCGAACACATGAAAGTGTGCACTTCACAGGGATGTCGTATTACAGAGCTGAACGCTCTTATTAGTGGGTTTGTGCTGAGGAATGCATTACCATTGCTTTTACTTTGAACTTGTCCTGCTGTGGACATAATTTGTCAAATTGTGTGGCTCGTGGAGGAAAGGCTTTCTCTGTGATCAGAGCGATACAATTTTTACATGCTAGATGATAAAATGGGCTAAACGTACTGTAAACTTGCTTTGAAGGAAGAAATATGCCACATATAGAGACTGGATTATCATAGAGACTTGGAACTGAGACTTCTATCTCACTCTGTCATCTCACTTACTCTATCATCTCTTCTATCTTGATCTATTAGGCAACAGTAAGCAGCATCCCAGCAATTGCACAGCAATTTGCACAGCAAAAACACTTTGGCAACCACCTATAAAATCCAAATAATTGTATGTAAATAGAAACCACCCAGGTAAATTAATAAAAAACATTCCCAAACTAACCCCAAATACCATGACAACCAACCAAATGAATGCATAAATGTGTTATAAACTCAGACCATTGAGTGAAAACTGTCTCTGAACATTTTATCATCTACATTGAAACAAAGCAAAGAAACATAGCATCCTGATAAACGTGGCAACATTGCCTAACATCTTAAAACTGGCTCACAACACCTTTGCATCCTCATTCCAACGTCATGGCAATACGGCCCTGACACTTGTCCACATTGTGTAGTAAAAAAAAATAGAGAAAAAATTATTATATTCAAAGGGCCCAAAAATACATATTTTATGATGATCTTTAAAGAAACTATTATTATAAATTCTTGCTGAATTATATAGAGTTTGATATTTCCATTAACTGTAATGAAGGTTTTGGAAAATATTTTACATTTAATCAGCCATTAAAACAGAATAAATAAATAAATAAATAAATACATACATACATATAAATAAATAAATAAATAAAAATAAACAAATAAATATAATTAAATATAAATAAATAATAAATAAATATTAATAAATAAATAAATAAACCAACAAACAAACAAATAAACAAATACATATAAATAATTTACACACACACACACACACACACACACACACACACACACACACACACACACACACACATATATATATATATATATATATATATATATTAAAATATATATAAATTTAAATAAATACATTTAATAAATAAATATTAATAAATAAATAAACAAACAAACAAACAAACAAATAAATAAATGAAGGTATGAATCAATAAATGAATAAAATAATTCAAAATGACTTCCAATGGCTTATCATTGAACACCTTAGTAATAGTAACATTCTGATAAGTAACTGTATAAAATGTGCTAAAACTGCCTCAGAACCCTATCACAACCACATAGTATTAGTAACACACTGACCACTCAAATGACTGCATAGAGATGTGCTAATAACATGGACATTTAGGGGCCATTTACACAACAATGTTTTCAGCCAAAAATTGGACCTTTCGATGATTTTTTTTTTGGCCTGTTATTTTACAATATGCACTTTTGGAACTAAAATCCATATATCTAAAGTCAAATGTGCAAATGTGTAAACCTGTAACACTTTGGAAATGTTGCTAAATGTAAAGATTTTTTAAAAAACATTTTCTTTTTTGACTACATCATGTAAACTTAGCCTTAACCTACTTAGCAACACCTTAGCAACCAAAAACCCACATCCTAAATGCTTTTAAATTTGCTCTTATTAAGATGTTTATCAGATGCTTGTACACCATAATTAGCATGCAATGCTTTCCAGATGCAGTTATGTGTGGGATTTGACCATAACTTTGCACACACACAATAAAAATAAGCAGCCTGACCACACATCTATAGACAGCTTCTGTCAAAGTAAACAGGATTATGGCTTCCTGGGAATTTTTTTTAATCATTATACAGTATTTACCATGGCCATCAAATTTCATAAGAAATCCTCTGGTTGGCTACTTTCTGTTGTTTCTAACTTCATTAATGATATCTAATTTCACCTAACAGACTTGATCCTGATCTTATCTGAGCCATATCTTCCATATCTTACAGTCTCCTGGTGTTTTTAATCTCTTTATGCAAATCTGCTTGGAAAAACAGCAGCTTCTCACTGGCTTTCCTCCGGATGTGGAAGGTACTTATTATACAGGTTTGCAAAGGCTCTAGTTTCTTGTGCAATTTGGCTTCACGCAACAACTGTTTGTTTTGGGTTATGAGATTGACATTCTTTGGAATTTGCTGGAAAAACAAAAACATCTTTTGTGTACTGGAGAGGGCTTGGAGAGGAAAGCCAGGGTTTTTGTTTTCTGACTTTGGTCATAGACATCAGAATTCCAGTCGAGTGTCTCCTCCAAACAACAATAAACTCAGTAAAAAAAGAATCTCTGGAGAATATAGCTTTGCTTTTAATGAAAAAAAAAAAAAGCAAAATCAAATGTATTAAACATTGAATTGTAAATATTTAAATAAAACATATTTGTGTCAAGTATTTTTAATTTAATCTGAGAAACCTATTGTCCTGCACAGAGAAAATATACAGTCATCTTGACAACCCATCGAAATGCAAGTTTGGTTTTACTATGACAGAAATGTAGACATTACAATTATAGAAGGTGCATTTTCATGCCACTTCCAAGTAGCATTTTAAGTGTTTTAGGCCTTCACATGATAACAACATCTTATACCAATACATCTGGATTAAAATAAAACTAAATAAATTAAATACAATAAATTATATGTTCAAATTACAACACTTTAAATAAACGAATCAAACACTGAGCATAGTTTCCGCTGCAGTCATTCTTACACCCCATTCACATGGGGCGTCAGCTTTAACTTCAGACATGTTAAAGAACACCAAAATTCATTCCCGCCATGGCCACATTACATCTTCTCATTCAAAACCTTGAGTTGCTGCTGTTTTTTTTATATATCACGTTATAATCTCATAACGTATTAAAATGTAAGTGAATTATAACAGCACAGTGACAGACATGAAGGAAGCAGATCTTAATGTTTGCGAGAAATACTACAGTAAGGACTTTCCCAATGATTATTTGATGTATTTGTGGTGGAGTTGCAATGATGAGTCACACACAATGTCGTTACAAAGGTAATGCACACACACACACATACACACACACACACACAGCACGCTCATTTAACTTTGCACTGTTTTTGCACAGCAAACAGGTGTGACAGGATACACGTCAATATTCACTGCTGTGTAGATATCCTTATAGTTAATGTACATAATAAACCTGATTTACCGTCCACAAACCGGGATTGAAGCGTCTTCTTTTGTAATTGCACTGACACGCGGCTGTTGTGATAAAGATGTTAAAATCGCTGTTATTCCTAACAAACATGCACTGTTTAAAAACGTTTTAAACTTATCAAATTTATTCTTGATTACATTTAAAGATGATTGAAGATCACAGAGAGCTGAACAGATCTTTTAATCCCAGTTGCTTTGCGCGCCTCTTATCTTGTTACAAATAAGTTTTAATATACAGCTGTCAATCAATTTGGTGAGCGGGGAAAACACACTTTTACGTCACGTTGCGGTGGGCCTCAAAATTAAAGGTATTTGGATCCTATTTCAATGTCAGGAAATGTGTCTAAACAGCTTTTTAAAAGATGATTTTTATCATTTAACCATTAAAACAGAACCAGAATTTTTTTTATTTATTTATATATTTTTTTATTAAAAATCTAGAAAAAAGAAACCAGAATGATTCCAAGAGAACTATGCCACTTTAGAGTACATCATGAACAGACTTAATCACAGTTATTACCTGGGGGTCTTTGAAAAACTTCCAGAGACCTCCAAAAATTTGAGAACCTGTGATCTAAAGTAAAGGAGCGATGTTTACCTTGCTCAAAAATTGTGTTGCTGGGCAGTATAGGGTGTTCAAAGTAATATAAAAAACAACCCACGCCACCATTGACAACCTTGATCAAATAAAACAGCTTATTATAGAAACTTCAATATTTGTAATACCAATTAGATAACAGAAGTGACTATAAGCAGTTAATCTTAAAATGCATTAAAACTGGGCAGATGAGCCTGACCCAGAGCAGCTTCAGGATAATGAGCCACAGCCGTCTGAAGGACAGTAGAAGACCTTCAAAAGCAAACCCAAATTAAGGCCATTACTCTTCATTTCCTTTACATTTACAGCTCGTCGCCAACCTTTCTAAGAGGACGCATTGCATTTGAGTTTGAGTGTGTGTGTAAAAGAGCGAGAAAGAGAGAGAGAGTATTACATATTAGTAAATCAGTATTATTATATGTGACTAAAACAGTGCATATAAACTTTATGATGTCTGTTTATAACATACTGTATTGACGCCTCACCCTGATCTTTGACCTCTTCTGTTGCCTTACTGATGTAATTCATGACAAAACGGCTACTCTGCGCTGTGATGATTTCACACATGAGAAGGAGTGTCATGATGACACACTTTCTTGACTGTTGTAATGGTGTTGTTTTGTGTGTAACATGACAGTAGATCTGCTGTACTCAGTGGACAGATAAACCAGCTACTAACAAGCAGTTTGTGTTTAATGCTTCAAAAACATTTGAAAGTTGTTTACGCTAAAAATAATTTAGTTAGTTTATAGATTTGATGATGATTTTAAGAGATGTAAACAAAAACAATGTTGCCAATTTATTTTCTTTTTTACATTTTTTAATTTCAATAGCTTTTTAAATCACAATCTGCTTTTCTACCTTTTTAAAAAATAACAGCTTGTTGGTAGCTCGTTTATCTGCTGTTTAATAGACAGAGTTTTAATAAATAATATAGTTTTAATAAATAATTTCTCGTTCATTTTAATAACTCATTTATTTTACTAGTATTTAGCTGCAAGTGCAATTTAAGGGCTTAAACTAGGTTAATTATAGATGGATTAATTAATAAATAGACATACAGACAGATAGATAGATAGATAGATAGATAGATAGATAGATAGATAGATAGATAGATAGATAGATAGATAGATAGATAGATAGATAGATAGATAGATAGATAGATAGATAGATAGATAGATAGATAGATAGATAAAATGGATAAATAAATAGATAAATAAATAGATAGATGAATAAATAGATAAATGGATGGATGGATGGGTGGGTGGATAAATAGATACATGAATGAATGTATGAATAAATAAATAAATAAGTCCATAAATAACTTAACAAATAGATAGATAAATAGACAGTTAAATAAATAAATAAATAAATAGATAAACAAACAAACAAACAAACAAATAAATAAATAAATAAATAAATAAATGCATGCATGCATAAATAAGTCCATAAATAAAAAACAAATAGATAAATAAATAGATAGCTAAATAAATAAATAAATGAATAAATAGCTAAATAAATAAACAAACAAATAAATAAATACATACCTAAATAAGTCCATAAATAAATAAACAAATAGATAAATAAATAAATAAATAAATAAATAAATAAATAAATAAATAAATAAATAAATAAATAAACACATAAATAAGTCCATAAATAAACAATCAAATAGATAGATAAATAGATAGTTAAATAAATAAATACATACCTAAATAAGTCCATAAATAAACAAATAGATAGATAAATAGATAGATAGTTAAATAAATAAATAAGCAAGCAAAACAAACAAACAACCAAACAAACAAATCAATCAGTCAATCAATCAATCAATTTTAAAGGCTAATAAATCTGATCTTAAAAATTTTTACATTTTTAACTATTTTTTTCTGAAGGACGGTGCTCCGGTTTCCCCCACAGTCCAAAGACATGCGGTACAGCTGAATTGGGTAGGCTAAATTGTCCGTAGTTGCAGTACAGGTGAATTGGGTTGGCTAAATTGCCCATAGTGAGAGTGAATGAGTGTGTGTGGGTGTTTCC